>NW_008583179.1:0-22070 GCF_000691845.1 Merops nubicus | reverse complement strand
CTACCATGGCAGACTCCTCCTTTATTTGGAATATATATGTATATATATATTTCACAATGGCACCACCTTTAGTGCTGTTTATTAGCTAATCTTATGTGACTAGTAAGTCATTTTCACATAGAGTATTTTTGATAGGGATATCCTATCTGAAAGTTGGTTTTATAATTAAGTTGTGAAGATTCATACCTAACAACCAGACTAAGGAATTTCCACTCTCACCCATCATACAGCACAACATAATAAAGCTGGATGTATTATGATCTGAAACACACACTTCTATTTTTACAGCCTACTTCTGTCTAGTACCTGAGCGGAGGTGGACAACGCCAAGGCTAAAGGAGAACTATATCTAGCATTCACCCTTCTGCTGTCAGTAGTTCAGTCTAACATTTACACTACAAAACACAACTTTTGAAGTATGTACATAGCATTGCTAAAGGTTAGATTTATGTATTATCCAAAGCCTTAGATTTTTTTAGTGAATAAAAGCTATGAGATACTTAATATACAGACCTATGAATTTAGGTGTGTGAAAGTCGACAAATTACTTGGAGCAAGAGTTAATTGTCAAGAAAGACAAAACAGTGCTCCCAAAAAGGCATTTGTGTTATTTCAGAAATCCCAGAGTTATCAGTGCTGGTTTCACTTTTTAACTTCCAGATGTTGTCCAAGTACTAATGTAACTTACAGAAAAGTTTCAAGTACTTTGAAATCTTCCTATTCAAATCTTCATACATCATGTCACAACTAAGGGAAATCACCTGTCTAATGCAGTAGCATTTCCAGTAGCATTGCAAAATTATAGGCAGGTAATACCGAAGACTGATGTTGTTTATCAACTTTCACACACAAAAAAGATTGTTTTAAAAAGGTAAAAGAAATAGCTCACCTCAAATATCCCAAGCAGTCTGCCTAGCTTTCCCTTTACTCCAGCCTATAAAGCAAATGGGAGAAGTGTTTATCACTTTATGTTTACATGTGACATGCTTTTTCATTTCAAAAACTAAAGTATCAGTACCAGCCTCCTACATCAGCATACTCCTCCTTATTAGTGTTATTTAAGGAAGTGTTTTAACGTAAGTTCTAATTAGCCAATGCCGCATTGTTTCTGAAGTTTCTAGTTTTAGATTACTTAAGAGTATTAGAGCACAAAAGCTTGTCCTAATGAGTCAATGAAAGAATGCAGAAATCTTCCCAAGTTTTCCAACCAGACCAAAATACTGGTTTATTACCATGTTCTTTGTGCACTCTATTTTATTAAAGAGATAAATGAGATACAATACTGAAATAATTCAGGGGAGTAGATAGGACAAGTAGTATAATAATAAACCTAGAGAACAAAAACTGCATTGCTATTTTACATAAACTTAAGTCCAAGTCTTGAGAATACAATAAACTGTTGGTTAATGGGTGGGTGTTGCAGCATGATGACTTCAGGTATTCTAGTTTTCATATAAAAGCGTAGATTTTGTCATGTTAGCTTAAAACCAAATTTATATCCCCAATTCTATACAGTTTTGAATCATTCTTCTATTTAGTAACATTAGAAAAGGCTTTAAATTCTGAGTTTTATGGCAGCTTCTTAAAACAACCCCTTACATGTATCAACCCATGGTTAGCAATTTTTATCAATGCAGCTGAGGTGGTTGTTACATTCTACTAAGACTCTAGGGTTTGTTTTTCCAAAAGTAATACACAATGTCTCTTCTAACAGTAGTAGTTTATGATAATCCTTTTATTCTAAAGAAATCTCAGTCCATACATCTGAAACATTAAAAGCAGTGACCTCTGCACTGGGAACAATCGGTGCCTCCGTTTTCACAATGGGGGCACTCATTTCTACTTAAAAGAAAAAAAAACCCAAAGCCATATTTAATTTTTTCTTGTATAACTGATATTTAAAATAGGGTTTCTTAGTGCTAGGATGACATTTTCTTGTCTTCAGTCTTTGTTTCCAGCTTTAACCAGTTACTGATGTCTTGCATCTTTATAAAAAGGACTATATAGATCTTAATTACATTTTAATGAGTAAATGACTGACAACTTAGCAAGCTTCAGCACCAAGTTTAATCAAGATCTTCCAAATGAACATTCTCTGTGTCCTTTTTAAAGAAAGCAGATGGCTGATGTTACTTATCAAGGAGCTCTCATGAAGGAACTCTGATCACAGCTCATCCAACTCAACAAGCATTTTCTGTCAGGAGCAAGATCTAGGCTTCAAGTTAATGCAAACCTACATACAATACTCTTCTGATTGTCTGCTGTGATACCTGCTAGAGGTCATGAAGCTGAATACATACCTGGACCTGCTGGATAAGTAATTGGTCAGCACATTAATTACAAAAGTGACAGACCCTTATTTTGTTCTGAAAGTCTGAAGACTGCTTGTGATTTAACGTATAACAAAAAAGTAGTAGTCTGAAGGAACCCATGCTGAAGAAATGTTTATCAACCCTAATGTCCTCAATATGACAGTATCTTAAAAAAAAAAAAAAAAGGCAAGCAGAACCTAGAAGGGCACAAACTTCTGCTTCTGTCCCAAATTTCTGCCTTTTTTTCCCCACGCAGCACTACCTAGGAATCTCTATACCCTTTAAGATTTTTACTTTATGGCAAAATGAGTAACTAAGAAAAGTAATTTTCCCTCATCCTATTCCATCAAAAGTAACAACATCAATCTGTGGGATTAGTTTTTTAATATTTCAGGTATGCAGCTAAAATTGCACACTTGGACAAGTATTCTAATTCATTAATTTCTTCCCTACAGTTGCAGTAAAGAACAAGATTTTTTAATATCTTTAAAGGTACAGCTAAACAGCTAGATGGAGAACCCAGTACAGACACTGTGGATTTCTCAAACATTAAGAAAAGCTTTTCCAAGTACCACAGAACTGCTCTACCAGAGGGAGGAAAAAAAACCACTTTACTCCCCCCACCCCAAGCCAAAACAACCACCCATATTCCTCCTCCCCAAAAAAAAAACCTGTTAAGATTTTATAACTTTTTAGGAAGTCTTGGCCAAGGCCTTATTTACATTTAAAATATTTCTTAAAGGCAGGTCTATGGCCACAGGGCTGTTGCAGGACAAAAACCTCAATCAACAGATGCAAGGGGTCTTCTCTGAACTGCTAAGTGGGAGTCTGACAATTAACTGATATCCAACACACATAAACACCACCATCAGGTAAGTTTACCAATACTGCACACCCTTCATAGAGAACCTTTTTCTACTTATTAGCACCCCATAGTCACAATAGGAATTTATCAATGTCACTCTAGGAAGAATTTACTTCAGCTTCTCTATTTCTCCAAGCAAATCAGTGGTTTAAACAAATACTGTTAGCTGAGTAATTCTGAAAGAAACTATTAGAAGCACTCCATTACATGAAATGTAAAAAATTCCCTGAAGCTTATAATGAAGCTTTTGTGCAACCAGATGTTGCTATGTAAAAGTGATTACTGTCACTTGATGTTTAGTTACTCTCTAGGCAAAGACATATGCTTCCAAAATGTGGCATCATTCCTGCAGACAGTTTTTTTGGAACACCACTATACCCAAAAAAATAAATAGTGGCAATTAGAGTCTTGTGACTGTTCTCTGAAAGTAATACACAAACATTCCTGTAGTTTAAGAAGTACCATCAATTTGACAGCTATTTTTAAAAAAATGCTTTTTCTACAAAAAACATTCCAGTTCTTAATGCATTTTCTCCAGAATGTGTCAAAACTAAGTGCTAGAGGACCAAGAAAGGCTCACACTTTCCCTGAGAAAGTCAAAAAGTTGCCACTTTCCCCAATTGTAAGCTCCTAATCCAGTCGTTCTAGACTTTGAACCATTTTGTCCCTAATAGAAATATATTTATTCCTTTGGTCTCTGCGTACCCATTGCTGTTAAAATATGGTCCTTCAAGTAAAGAGAATCTTACAACTACCATAAGCATGTAACGGTCTAAACTTTGGCAGAAAAGCCTGAAAAAAAGAGCATTTCTTTTGACAGACAATTTGTTGAATTAAGTGCCACACCCCTACCCTCGCCCAACAATTCTCTAAGGAAGCTTGAGTACTGTGTAGATAAGGTCTCAAAACTGAATGTGTGTGTGTATATATATATATACACACACATTTTAGTACTAGTCTAAACCCAACCACAAGAGGGAAAACCACCCCCTTCATCTCGTAATCATCTGGCCTGGAGGTCACGGTTCACTGCCGGCAGCTCCAGCCGTGCTGCAGTCTCGGACACGCAGTCAGACTTGCCTTTTGTTTCCGGTAGATGGAGTAAGAGTCATGCTGCAGTTCAATTTTTAGGTTAACCATCTACCAGGGTAGAAAGTTGCTTAAAACATAAAACATTCAAGAGTTATTTTTTAACTGTGGGATCTGTTGGATAGTACTTTTGTACTGTGCATAGTCATTAGACTATTCCTGCTCTTTCTTGCATAGTCTTAAAACCCGAAGTGTTTCACTGTACCTGCCACAGTCTCAGCTGAAAAGGTGTTTTATTTCTTTTTTTCAGATTTTCCTAGTCTGTAAGACCAAACCACTTTTCAAATATTAGATGCCCACTGCAGCAGATTCCTCTATTTTTACAGTTACAGCAGATTAACCTTCGAGATCAGCCTCTTTTTCTCAGAAGCTATAATCACAAATCTGTGAGGAACTGTATTTTTTTTTTTTGGTACAGTTTAATATGCTATGAAGTATAAACAAAGCAGGAGTCCCAGTTTTTGGCGAGATGAAGGGAGAAAAGGGGGTGGGAGGCTGCTCCTTCCCTTTAAGAGGCTGGACATCAGCAGCTTGCCACCCTTATTATTTGTGTCATATTTCCCTTTCAACCCTGCATGTGCAAACAACTCTTATTTCCATCTTCCACACTACTCCATTAAAGACTGAGCTCTAAATTAATTTACACAGTAGCTCCTCATTTAGAGGAAGTTTAATACTTTTCTAGGATTGCTTTCTATTCTAGCTTCAGCGTGGTATTGTATTTTCCAGTCTGTAAAAACTTATGGTACCTAAGGAACTTTACAGGTTATCTTAGTTACTGTAACCTGTGGCAGACAAATTCATACTAAGCATTTACTAAGGGTAAAAACCCATATCACCAACAGGAACATAATTTAAGGATTAAAAAAAGAATTAGAAGTCATGCACATAGGCAGGCTATGGAACAACTGCAGTGCATACAGATTTGACTGCATCTTTGCTTGCATTTTAAAACAAGGATTGTAAATACAGTACTGTTGGGAAAACAAGGGATATTTAGCACCAGTGGGCCATTATATTGTGAGGTATTAGCACTCCTACCATTAAAAAATGCCATTATAAACTCCCACTATCAACTTTTACATTATAATAAGTTAATCAAAACTGCTGCTTAGTTTGTGGATGACCCAATATGAAACAAACACAACTCAAACCAATACCACAATGTGCCTCCTTTTAAGTTTACTCATTCACAAAACCCTTAACAGTTCATTTCACTGTACTGTAACCAGCTTGCCAGGTGACATTGACCTTAGTATAAAAATAGAAAGGACATCCATCTCTAGCAGGGTTAGTATGAATTTCCATGGCTCAAGTCAAAACCCTGAATACCACTGTAGCTTTTAAAAATGGCACTTTGTCGTGTGCTGCCGTAAGACTGCATTCAGCCTGCAGCTTAAGAATATTTTAATTTAAGGTGTGAGCTTTAAATGTTTGTCACTTACAAGCTATCAAACCCCAGAAACGTTGAAGCTGTAGTCACAAGCATCAGCAAGTGATTTTTGCTTATTAAAGCCCCTAGCCTTTGGAAAAATCTGTGTTTGCAAGCACAGCTCAGAGCTGAACATGGTGGGAGTCTGTATCCTACTCCAGGACATCATAAAAAAACCAAAAGGCACAGCCACTGCAGTATAAATGAATACAAATCAGCTTAACTTCTGAACAAAACACTCCTCTGCTAGCACCACTCAAGAGTTTTATGTTTGCTAGGTTCTCTTCTTTATCTTGTGGTGTATAAACACTGAAGATCTTGACATTTTTTGAGTCATTTACAACACACAGCTTTTCTATCATAAAACTTCTTATTGAAATTTTGATGACAGTGCCTAAATTCCAAGCAGATATAGAACAGCTTAACACAATACGCTGAAAGGGAACCAAAACATTTGCCTACACTACAATTTACATGTAGCTGGATTTAAGATCCACTTTGTGTGATAACACTTGAACAAAACATTATCAGAAGAGAGCTCAGTGTACAAGTAAAGGAAGCTGACCTCTGTTTCAGGATTCAAAACAGCCTAGGTTTGCTAAGTACTGCAAATCTTGACCAGAACCACCATGAGGTACAAGAAAGTCTTTTGATTTGCCCTGAGAATGAAACGAGGGCAGGAACAAAACTGAGGATTGCTTCACACCGTAATAGCAGGTACTCTTAATTTTCACTTCTGTTTTATTGGGAGGGTTTTTTGGCCTGCTGATGTGAAAGCATATGAGCACACATCCAAAAGGTAAGAGATCATTCAGAAGTAACTAACATTTCAGTATTTGTATGAACCAGCGAAGTTCAGTGTCTGGGCTGTGTGCACACTGATTGGGCTTTTACATGAACAGAGAAATTTGTGCTAAGTTTATACTACGTGATCATCCGGTGATATTCTATACCCGTTCCTTATCTATCCCAGCTTAACCTTCTCCAACCCTCATGGTCCATGCACTACACCACTGCAGAAATTTGCAAGCAAAGCTCCAGCAAAGCCAGGACTTGGAAGTATCCCTCAGAATATTCTCAGGGCAGAACCATGTGTAGTAGAAAAGCAGTTATCAGCCCCTAGGTCACAACTCCCACTGCTACACTACTTTGCAGTGAAGTCAGCCCGAGAGCTCTGTGTGTAGTGCTGCATTGCCTGCAAGCTGAGAAGCTAGACTACTCATGCAATTTATAATAGCTGCTCAAATCTCCACAGCAACTTTGATGACATACTAATAACAGCCAAATCCCTTCAGGACAGTCTCCATCACCAAAGGAAAAAAAAAAACCCACACAAAAACCACGACTACACTTCAGTCAGCTGTAGTTCAACATGGACATGAGATTTTACTCATCTTGGATTATGCCTTAGGTCAGATCAGCAATTAAAACTACAAGCAGTCATAAAAACAGAGCCAGCAGCAGTCCTGTACTTTTTAATCCCATCCATCAACTCAAGACAGTGGCAAGTGCCAGGATTTTCTCTAAAGGTGCTACTCCTTCCTAGAAGCCTAATGAGTCTTTGCTGACTCATTCCTAGAATCCTAAATCCTTGCTCCTTTTGAAGGGACTGCTTTGTGGCTGCCTCCTTTACGTCTATAAAGACGCAAGCACTGATCTGAGTGTGTCTTGTGCAGCTCAAAATTGGCTCCCCCAGCAAAACTGGACACATACAGAAAGTCTGGAATAACTTTTTATCAGTGAGGCTTATTTATGCTTAAACCTTGATACACGAAGGCTGCTAAGAGCACTGAACACTGAACTATTCCATTTCCATGTAACACGAGAGGAGGTCACTGAATCACAGTTCACAGATCTCATTTTGACACTGAACAGCAGGCAGCAACTAGTGCTAATGGAATCTACATCAAGTTCCTGGGCCTCTACAACCCAGAAGAACCAGGCTTAAGGGTAAGCAAGTTAAACTACTAGATACCACAGGTAATAACAAAATCATTATACATACTAATTAGCAACAATAATTGTTAATAGTAGTAGTCAAACTGGGATGAGAAAACCATTTAAAACTAGCAGAAATCCTGTACTTTGCTCACTTGGCAGCATGCACCCACTTTCTGCAAGACTTTATACTTTCTATTTAAGAAGCATGATATAAAGAATTAAGAGTTCATCTGTGGTCCCTTATGAATGGCATGTTTTCTAGCTTATCTCGCTTACAGTCCTGGCTGTTAGGATATTCTAGTAGCATTCAACATTTTTAACAGTTTGCCTAGGGAAAATAAATAGCAAGTTAGAAAAGAAAATTTTGAATTTGAAATTTAAGTTCATAATAGAGTGGAACACAGCATTAATTCATCAAAGTTTAAAGCTGTTTTGCCTAGGCATAGAGGTAGAAAGACTACACGTATGGTGCATTCTTTATAGATAAACAGCCTTGAATGTACTTAACAAGGCCTTTTTATTGTTGAATTCTCAACTGCTCAGATACATCAATTTCTAATCCATTTAGTCTGGAATCCTCAAAGGTCCGTTTATTTCTCTTCCTTGTGTAGCTACACATTAATGGTTAGTTCACCTTCAGTTCCAGAAGAGCTGCAAGTCAAACATTTTCTGCACCAACACAGAAATGCTACACTACTATATATAATACCTCATTTGGCATAAAGTCATAGTTCTGCTTCCAGTAAGTGTTTATCAAGGCAGACAAATTTAGCTATGAAATAAAAGTATGCTGGGGAGCAAGATAATTAGTTCACTTCACCACACTAAACACCAATTCTAGCACATAAAACTGCAGTTCTTTGAATTTCACAACCATGGTAAGTCTCAGTCAAATCCTGGATAAAGGAGGTAAAATTCTCTCTTCTTGATTCCCTTATGAAAATAAGAGCAGCAGAAAAAAGCTGGATATATTTTTTCTTTTTATTACCTCTTCATACACCTCTCTGACAGCTGCTCCACCTGGCTCCTCTTCTGGTTCCATTCCTCCACCCGGCACAATCCACTGATCTGGGTATCGGCTACTGCTGACCAACAGCACCTGGAAATAATTGGGTATGACTTAAATAGAGCTCACAAGTCAGGAATCTCCTACTAGCTACTTTTTCACCAATGTGCTCAATTCACCTAGCCAGAGGGATTAGATTTCAGAAATTGAACATAATAGGCAACTAGAAGTTTTCTAACAACTAAAAACATTAAATTATTAACATTCAGTCTTTGTAATACAGCTACATCAAGACAATGTCCCTGTTATCTCCTTGCACAAACACTTCCATCAGATGCTCAGACACAATGTGAAAAATACACAGTACAATATGCACAGGAATGAAGATATACAACTCTAAAAACATTCTCCCATATGAACTAAGTCTTAGGATTATAAAGAAGGTAAAGCATGAAAATGAAGGCTAGTTCTTCCAGAATAGCATCTTTTTAGCCAAAAGGTAGAATTCTGAGAGTATTTCTCATTTTTAGTCTTAGACAAGCTTCTTTTCAGTTACTGAAGTGTTACATTAGCATAGTATGCTCAGAGCACTACATAGCTAAATTATAAGCAGAGTACTTCGCTGGCCTTTGTCCAATTTTTTTTCTGTAAGAGGAAAAACTTCAAACCATTGAATTTTAAATTTCTAAATTTATTTTTTCCAAGACACTTTAATTTCACTTAACTTGACTGTAACCTGGTCGTATCAATGATATTCCAATTTAAACCCTCTTGTCCATAGCACCTATCTTTCATAATATTCTGAGCTGAGAAGATTTTAGCCAACTCTCCAACAAACTAGCATGCTTCATATTTGAATTAATTTGCAGTAGAAGTTGATCAAAGTAAGACTTTGATTCAGCATGCCATGGAAATAAACAGTTTAACTTGTATTTGAGACATGTCACAGTTAGTAAAACACACTCAATCATCTGTGTAGTAACATGCTTCATATTCTAGGCAATATTTACACAAGCCCTACCCTGAAGTCAAAGGACAGCTGTGGGGAGCAAAGGGGACAGGGTCAGTGCTCAAACCTTTAAAAGCAATTAAGAGATGAGCAACAGGAACCTCTGTCCAAAGGTTAAAGTACTGACTGGTGCCAGATGACTGAAGTGACAGTCAAATCCTTATCAACTCCTTTACAGTCTCTAAACTCATCTCTCTGTTGGATTAAGTAGGAAAACAATTCCCTGATGAGCACAAGGGAATGCTTATTGCCTGTACTATGTCCCTTTGGCACTCATGGAAATATGGTGTAGGTTCACCTACAGGAACTGGGGAGTGTAATCAACATGCCTGCATACCTCTGAATGCAGCAATGCCTGTGCATACTGAGGTGCACCCTAGAAGACCCTTTTCTCAGATATTTCCTTGTTGTAATGTTTATTTTACTTGCAGACAATATTTGTCCTAACCTGAAGGATTCTCCACTGTACTACTTTACCTCAAATTTCTCCTGTGCCTTAGAAGGAATATACCAGAGATTTCATTTACTACAGAATCATTCTTAACATCTGAACTAAATGTTCCCATTTTTAGTCAACTCTCTTTTTCTAAAAACCTAGGCAGTCTGCAAAGGCAACAAGGCTAGACCCAAACGCATCTCATCTTATCTTTACAACCAAATGTTTTAGTTTCCTAGGATCCTTTGGCATTAACATACAGAGCTCTCCTAAGCATGGTCTTAGTAAGCGGTTTTGAACACAGGTGGAGCATCTATACCTTTACAAAGAACCGCTATGTCCACAATGATTCAAGAGCAACTGTAAAAATCAAGTTATGAATTCACCTACGAGATCCCAGACATAAGTATTACACATTTTCTACTGATGAAACTAGTACTTGCTGCAGTCATGTGGAAACTAGCAACAATGATGAACAAAAAGGTGGCTATATCACACTAAATCATTCCCAGCTTGGTAGAATGGTTTTAATCAGCATTCATTGTTTAGTTAAGGCTAAACATATTATTAAGTATAATTAAGAATTTTAATTACTATTACTAATAATTAATAATACTAAGAGATAAATCAGGTTGCTGGCCCTGGCAGTGTAGCATAAAACCAGGAATTTCAGAATCACGCTATGATTCTATGAATTTTTTTATACCTTTAATTATAGTTCTTGATTTCTGCTAATGTGATCAATAGTCCGTTGCGCTGGGTTTGTGTATCTATTAGCTTTAAACTACCCTTTTGAAAAGGAGCAGCAAATACATCTAGCAACTAATCCACATTAAAATACATCAACTCTGGTAGATAGGCTTTACAGCTACACATATAATAAAATCCTGAGCATTACTGCCTGGGCAGCTATCCAAGTCTCCACTAACTCTGGAACTGAAGCATTTTCTCAAGCTCTCCCCTTATGCTTTATTCTCCTGGGATCCCACTGCTTTTACAGTCTGAATCCAAGGGACCACACTAAGGTATATATCCCTGAGACTTTCAGATGCACAACTTTCTTCCCACCCAGTAACATTAACATTTGAAGCCCTTGGGGTATGAGGCATCTGTCTTTGGGTACACTAGCAAAAATATAGTTACTGGTAATTAATTTTTGCAAAAGTCAAGAGCCAACAGCTAGCAATTACAAGATACAGTGCTAAGGCTGAAAAGCACTCCACACAAATTCTGTGTACAAGCAACCTTGCACTCACACATTTTCTTTTTTTTGTTTTGGTGTGTTTCTTATTCCATGTAGCAGCATAAGTGGCCATCTGTAAGTTGCCAGAAGATACATCCCACAGAACCTGAATGATCAGGCTGTAAATATAAAGGTCACTTAAAAATTAAGACAACAAAAAGCTGTGGTTAGTTGACAATACATTCACATGCCAGAAGAGGTGCAAAATCAGTAGCAAAAAGTCAACAATTCAATCTTCCCTTAATAGAAGATAAGCAATCCAGAAGAAGAAAAATCAAGCTTGCCTGGACATCCAGTCTTTTCTAAGGAGGTTCACATACACAGAGATTAGTCTACTGAAAAACAAGACTGCAGGATCTCACATACCTACATTTTTTCTATTTTTTCTGGCCTATGCATACCAAATTTTACATCATAACCTCATTAGGCTCAGAGGAAAACAGTAGCACCTCCTATGCAAACATATCTGTATCCCAAATCTCTGAATACAGAGATAAGAATGAGATGTGTTGTATTACTCGCTAGTGATCACTGCCTTCCCCATGTCTCTGAAAGAGCCTTACTGTTGATGACTCTTGTTCAAAAGACGTCCAAAATACAGCGATGGCATCAAGTCTGCTTGCCTAGTTATACTGTTAAGTTGATCTCACTCCAAAGACTACGGTAAAGGTATTATTTTCCATAATATTGCCAAGTGAGGAAGCAAAGCTGCAAAATTCAGTTAAGAAGAGAAAAACACAAATCTTCCACTAAGTCTTCCTAGCCAAATTTTTACCTTGTTTTCAAGTCCAGGAATAGCAATGACCTTTGAGCGCAGTGAGGAAGAGAAACTGCTAGCTAGCCTACTCGTAATAAGCACCTACTGATATGCTTAACCAAGACATGGTTAACCAAAAACCCAAAAGGTAATTACTGAGAATGTGGCATCATGGGCCTTGCTCACTATAAATGCTAAGCCTGCAGACAAACAACTGAAAATTTTGAGAAATGCCAAAGTTTTGGCCTGATAGCATTCTCAGGTCAAAAGAAACTTGTGAAACAGTCAGCCATATACTCCAGAAGACTAAAGCAGCAAGAGCTCACAGTACTATAAACCACAACTAAAAGCTATTAAACTTCTGTTTGTATCAGGCACTCAGAGGTAGAAAATTACTTGTTAAACAAAATATCATTGCTTTTTATCTTCCTTGACCATAGAGTGTTTTAATGGTATTGAAAAAGAGCCACCTGATATTAAAAAAAAAGAAAGAAGAAAGGTTAAGTTTGAAACTGGCCAGACAGAAAAAAAAAGCCCACAGCTGGATTCTTTTGACTTCAGAGCAGAGTCATGCACAACCTGAATTAATGAAGCAATAGCAGCAGAAGCTACTACAAACCAACTGCAAGATGGGAATTTTTCCATAGTGGATATATTACTTTAAGGAAAAACAATTAAAGTTGAAAAGGTACCACTGCAGTTCTATGGAAATTTTGTCATTGGATGTTTTTGCAAGCTCTCTCCTTGCATCCTAATCACATCTATCCCTCTTTTCCCTACTGCATATCCTGTTTTCTGCCCTTTCATCAACACCGCAAGTCCAGCAGTGCTAAGTCCAACTTGCTGTTTGAATTATCTGATGGAAAGAGCTAAAGTGGCCCTTCTTTTGTAGTAAGCTGGCAGTTAAAAGGAACAACTTTCAAGAATAAGGAGATCAACCCCTCACCCCCAAAAGCCCACTGAGCACATGTAGCTCAGTTGCAAAGAACACCACTTTGCTCGGGTGTATGACTCCACACTGCAGAGAAGAAGACAGGTATGTGGAAAATGAAGGACTTTGCTCTCAAGCTCTGCAAAGGTGAGTACACGCAAACCAGTTCAGGAGCTTTAAACTAGTCAGAGTACAGGTAAGACTGTAAAGGCAGCAAGGGGTACTTCTCAGGCACAGAATGCCCAAATGCTGTTACAGAGCAGATGTGCAGCATGTTCTCACAGGCATCAAAAACTGAGGAAGAAAACCCAATCAACCCTATTCTGAGAAAAAAATAAACAAAACAACAAACACACACAACACAAAACAACAGGACCCAGTTTGATGGAGGTTAACATAATCTAACCTAACATACTCAACATGGAAACTTCAGTCTAGATGGCTGGTCTACCAGTTACAAGCACCTCAAAGTCATAAAGATGGTTTAATCCAAATACAGCCAAAAGGGCCAATCAAGCCTTACGATTTGTTTAAAAATGGCCATAAGCAAATGATCAGAGAAGAATACAAGCAGGAAATATTTTATTACTCCCAAACACTTTCAACTTTTTTCAGATCAAGAGCTTCATTAAAAGTACTGGGAAATTACTTTGGATGCTACAACATGGAAACCTTGAGGAACAAGAAAAAGCACCACTTAAAAATGCTGGGTCATATCTGCAGGATTCACTGTAGAAATTTTTAGGCAAAAGCACATATCTAAAATTAGGGAGCACACACCAATCTGCTACTCTAGTTAGGGATTTCCTTTATCTAGCGCTCTTTGATATGTTAAGAATCACTGCCTCATTTTAATAGTTCTGATAATGTTTCTCAGTTCCCCCATAGCTCAGTGTGGTATCCTTCTCCTAAAAAGCCATTGCCTCTTCTTGGACCCCAGGAAGTAGAAAAATGCAACAGAGCTTTACAGCTTGCCACAGCCATGCCACACAGGCAGAATTTAGTAAGGAACACACTTTTGACTTCCTGAAAATATTCTGAATGATTGCTTACAGTCCTCTTTCCTGCAATCATTTTCAAAATTATTTTAACCTGGTGACATAATGTGCACAAAGTTACTGCAGAGTACTAAAAAGCCTCAGGATCAATCTTAACAAGCATTTTAAAGGTGAAGTTGAGGTTGCAACAGCTTTACTTTCTCCCATACATTGCCACAGTAAGTGTAGGAAGCCAATCTGGTTAAAAACTAGCTTGCACCACTAAAGCTTAGTTTTCAGCCTGCACATACTCAATATTGACCAGCACAGAGCCATACAAGGGTCAGCACTACAGGAACTGGGGCAGAAAGGCATGACTGCAGCTACCCAATTTCAGACTGGGCTAAGCCAATTCAAGAACCTCTAAAAAATTACTTTACAGACAACAGACTGAAAAGCAGTCCCCAGCTATGACAGATTAAAACCAATATTCAGTGTCAATGAACAGGTACTAGCAGAGTAGCAGAGAAATGGCATAACTAGCAGTACTTTAATCCTAATGCTCATTAACTTGAGCACAACATCTTGAAAGTAACCTAGGAAACCGGGTTCTGTCTATACCAATGCGATTTTTCAAGTCTGAAATATCCTCCCAACTTCAATGAACAACACTTTTCAGAGCCGCAGCACAATGCTGGGACATCAATCAGTGCACCTTTTCCTTATTGTTCATCTTCAGAATGTTGGTAATACAAGCATATATTTCTGTAATACTTCAAAATCAGATCTGTAAAGTACTTTTCCTTTGAGATTTTAAGGCCATATGGCAACAGGGAAAAGAACAGCTGCCTTTTTAAGAAGTTTTGCTTTAATGTACAATTAAAATTTTATTAGTTTATAAATTTTATTTCGTGTTAGCCAAATATGTGAATGTCACATGTTTTAGTGATGGAGAATTTGAGTACTTTCTTCTGGCTAGTGAAGTACTTCATTTCGTTCCTTGGCTAAAGTATTCCTATCAGGAACAGGCAGCACTGTACTACTATGGCATGTCAGAACACGATTCATCATGTCAACAAGCACTCAAGTCATCTGTAACATTAGATTTCCCCCTAAGCTTTAGTATGTTTTGGAGAATCAGATGTGACTGGTCTCATGGTGTCAGGAGGGGTGAAGATCTTGCCATCTAGACACACAGAAAAGGAGATTCCTGGCTGGAAAAAAAAACCCTGCAAACAAACAAGAAGCTCCCCAAGAGTTATCTATAAAAGAAGCTTTATTCTCACAGTGGGTCAATTCCCCAGTCTACTTTGCAGTATGTCCTTCTCCTTTACGCTTGTCAACACAGACCGAGGGAGAAAATACAAAGGAGCGGGGGAAAAGCTAAAACTCATATTGCTGCCCATTTCTTTTTAACTTGAAACCACAGCCTAATCTTGAGCAGGAGAACTAGGCTTTACTGTTACTTGGCAACATAATCTGTGTGCCTAAGGGACCAGCTTCCAAGCACTTGTCAGAAACAAGAGCTTGAAATCTTTGACAACTGTTCAACTGCAGGTAAAGACATGACAAGGTTATTTTGTGACAAGTACCAGTTACTGTTTAGCCTTTTTTGTCTTTGAAATAGTTGGGAGGGGGGGGAGGAAAACCCATACATTTTTGAAGACAAAATCCAATTTAAAGTATTTATGTTTATAGGATAGGTTCCACTGAAGAGTATAAACACTAAGTCAGAAAGCCACCTAATTAAAATAAGCTTTTAAATTGTTCAACAAACAAGACTGAAAAAATACACAACTCTGTGAGCCATGAACTCACATATCTACAAAAGATGCTTGTGAAAACATGGTTACAAATCTTAGAGATATAGATGAATATGAGTGCATACATTTATATGCATATGCATTTATGTACCTAAATCTCTAGCTAGGATCTGTATGTATTTCTGAAGTTTGCCACTATGCTATTTCACAGAAACTGGTAACTTGGAAGCTTTGAGCACCACTGAGTTGATTGGGACAATTCAAACAGAAACTTAGGCACCAGTTAAAATGCCCAAAGTAAAGTTACGATGGCACAAGTAAGCTACAAAGGTAATTCTCAAGTACTTACAGATACTACTTAGTTTAAAAAGACAGCATGTTGCAAACAGGGAAAAACACAACACATGTTTTGTTGCAGGGCACATTAGCCTGATGTTAGACAGGTTAAAAGCTGTATTTCCTTCTCCCTTTGGCCCATTTTGAGCAAACATCCAACCCATTAAAAATATTTGTATGGCACAGACAAGTAAAACTGTAGGCACTGGAATCAAGTTTTCACAGTAAAAACCAGCTCATGATTGACTGATGTCAGTATCTGAAGATGCATGAGTGCAGACTGAAGCTTCATGCTGTGGTGGAAAGCTGAATTCTTACAGCTTTGCTGAAATTCCAGGCTTCCACTGATGGCAAGCAGTTGAAGTTTGTCAAAAGAAGATACTAACATGAAAGCATGGTGCATATGCAATGTCTGCAGAAAGCTGTTTTTCTGTGGAAGTAGGGATAACACCACACTTGTGGTTTATAAGTTGGTTACCTGACATAAATCCTACCATGGCAACCTAACATTCAATTATTTTTCTTAACATTAGGCACAAGCTTACAGAAGTGCAAAGCTCAATGTGAGCTTGAAGGGATACAACATAACCAGACACTGTCTCCGTAGACATCATAAAGAGCCATTCTGGAAGCTGTTTAAAGACCTTGATTTTTTGACCTGTACCTGTTCCTACACCAAATAGGTGATGTCCAAATACCAAGAAAATGCTGAGGAAAAACTAAGGCAGCAATCCTTCTTTGTCAGTTATTCCTTGTGTATGTTAGCAGGGCTAGGACATGAAGGAGAAGTAAAAAACACAATGCACCTGAAGTGCATATTGAGATGTGTATTCTCTGGTATTTCAAAACATGTCTATATTTTCTTAGGCAATCAGAGCAAGCTAGATAACCTGTGTCAGTCCATACATTGCTTTGGAAAGCACAGCAGACAAAAAGGGTGCCATGGTCACACTCCAACTTACATTTTAAAGCACACATTGTCTGTGTGTTTACATCTGAGAGCTTACACTGAGGGACAAAGGAATCAAATGACAAATTCTAAGCATGGACAATCTTTCACCCCTTATGAAGGTTTACTTACAGGAATTCCTAGAATACCCCATTTTGCCAGGGTAGCCAGGTACACTTCTGGGCCTCGGTTTTACCGATCAGGTCTTTCTGGTTTTCAGATGGTTTAGACCAACAAACCCCAACATTTTACTTTTTCCTTTAATAAACCTATTGCTAATATGCAACAACTGTACAAAACCACAGAACACTACTGCAGTTTTGTATTTTAAAAAGCAGAACACTGCTGATTTTTAAAATAGTGAAACAGTGACCTCCAGAAAAAGGTAGATTAAACGAGGATTTCTTAAATCTTGGCATTCTGGAGCCCAAGAAATAAAATTCTCTAAATCAGACAAAAAAGGAGATACAACACTAGGACCCTACCTTTTTAACTCAATAGGCAATAATGGCCATGGGAATACATGCCCTGCTACAGAAAAAAAAAGACACCCATACAAAAAAAAAAACAAAAAACAAAAACAAAAAACCAAAAAAATGACATTTCCCTGCCACGTGACAATATGTCAATAGTAGCAGAAAACTCTTTCCATCTATTTTCATCCCTTGTACAAGGCTGAACAACATAAACGGCAAAATTAAAAACCTAAAAGTTTGAAGACATGCATGTGAAACTATTTTTTTAGAGCTGCCACCAGCAGCTGCTAGTTGAACACTGAAATATGGCTTTCAATGCCATATTCAATTACACAAAGCAGTGTTAGAGATGCCAAAATAATTAGAGTGCACTCAAGTTTTATATTCAATGTATTTAACAATAACTGCTCATTTATTTGTATAATATGTAGTTGAAGAAAGAAAAATTAGATTAGCTTATAAAATTGTTTTGGTTATCCAAATGACATGGGGGAAAAAAAAAAAAAAATGTTTATTGCTATTTGCTCCTGCTGGTTTAAAGGCCTGTCTCATTCTCTGCTTCCAGAGGTAAGAATTTCCTTGCTTACCCTCCACCCAGATCCTAAGATGGCAGCATTTTATGTAAAACCAGTGTCTGCAGAACACCAGATGTGTAAGTAATTCCAACCCGTGGAAGAAGTCAGTACTCCCAGTACTGAGAGGTTCTCCTGCAGGCTTATCCTAAGGCTGTCATCCACATACCCTGGGTTGCTCAAGAGAGACTTGCACTTCCTCACAGACAAATTCACTGACCCAGCCCAGTCTGCTGAATGCCATCAGCTTTTTGCACACACCTAACAGCTTCTTGCTTGTTCAAAGCAATAAGCCTGCAGCTCCCACGCATTTTATGCTCACATAACCTTGTTTCATTTTTCATGGGATTTCTCCTGCTTCATTTCCAGCATATTTTTTTTTTTTTGTTCAAAGGGCAGACAGTACCCACAATTACAGCTTCATTTCCATTAGGAATGGCAGAAGGAGCCAGCACTTAAGCTCATATCCAGCCATCTTGCTCTCTCTTCAGTCCGAATGACAGCACTGAGAGACCAAAACAGAGCACTGAGAGACCAAAACAGGTATTACTTTGATGACAGTAGTCTTAAGAGATCCACTCAAAAATATTCCAAAGCTACCGGCCACATTACTTGACTATTTCGGTTTCCTCCAGGATATATACTTTTATTTTAAAAAATCGTACAATATCACAGAACAAAAGCTACAAAATCTAAACCAAATTGAGCTATATAGCACTAAATTGGCATATGTGGAGTCATTTGATGAAGAAAGAAACAGTAGGGGAAGATTTTTGCAGCAGTGCACTCAGACAAACATCAGTCATCTCATAAGTCCCTGCCTTCAGCTGCAACATCACCTCCCAAGACAAAACCAAAGCTTTTGACAAGTTGCTAGATTGCAGGCAAGCCCAGTTTCCAGCCTGTAAAACCCAAGAGAACTGACTCAACATTTTTAAGTCTGGAAGCAAAGGCTTTTGGTAAGTCTAATTGGACAGGGTGCTGTTGCTAGAAAGTAGGAGTTTAGCAGCTATATTTCAAACTGTTTGCAGGGACCACTACACTGAATTTTGCCTCAGCAGCATTCTATGTTTTGAATTAAGAAATAAAGAAGTGAACAGAAAATGAACAGAAATACAGTATTGGTTTAGTAAAGACATTCTTTGTTACCATAGTCTTTTTCAACTGACATGTTGTAACACTGTCTATAAAACTCAGCTGTAAAGCGGGCTTCAACAAGTTTACAAAGGTAGCAAAAAGTGCAACACAGATAGGGAACAGACAGAAACCATAACAAACAGATTTTGCTAGACAGCAATTAATATATATTAAACATTTTAATGACAGGCCCGATATTCATTGGTGATGAGCACAAAAAGCTGTAACTGAAACTTCTGAGTCTCCAAATTGAGAGACAGCATCCATAAGTCATGACATCAACAGGGTATTTCACACTAAATTGCAGGAAGATCATATGTGAGTTAGAAGAACACATTGAACAGCACAGGACATGGTGAATTCTCAAGATGTACCAGAAATTCCTGAAGTGGGAACAAGTTATGAGACACAAATACCACTCTTAATCACATGACTACTACAGACAGTTTTACAGTCATGATAAAGATGGGTCCTAGCACAATTTTTTTTTTTTTTTTTTCTGGTTCAGCTAGAGAAGTATTGGTAAGATTCCACCTACAGCAACAACTATCACCCACATTTAAAATAGGGCTGTCAAACTGAAGGAGATGAAACAGCTACCATGATGATCAGAAAAAGAGAAAACTGGTTTTAGGAGATGAGGCTTTAAGACTTCAAGTCCTTCTAAAAGTGCTAAGAAAGCAATGACTTCTGTCTACAGATCTGTCAGAAAGCTAAGTGCAAGCAAGGAGGAAAAAAGCTAAAGCACAGGCACAGTTGGCTACGGACTGGCCTATCAGAATGAAGTATGAAGACAGGTTAATGCTAAGATTTGGATCAGAAGATTGCTGTAGATACTCATTCCTCCAGATAGAAACTAACCAGCTGAAAAGTTGAAAGTGATGTACTGAGTCATACAGACTATATCTCCACAAAAGAAGTTGAGATTTTAGTTTCTTGCTTTGAGATTTCTAAAAAGAAGTGTATTGCTAAAGACAGTTTTCAGTTGTTTGTTCTATTGTCTCTCCTCCAGTGCTGAGGAACTTTTTGCTTTATGGGGTAGTAACCCTGTAGGTTAAACTAACTATGAAAACTATCTTCCTCCCAAATAGCTTCTATGGGAGTCTGCTGTTCCCCTCTTCTTCCGGTCATCCAGTCACCACTGCCTTTGTGCTCCTTCACAGCAGAAACTAGCCTGCACTCAAAGCTCCTCCCTGGAGATGTAGGTCAGATGAAAAAAATCAATGGTACAACCTTCTCTAGAGAGCTGGAAAGGAAACACTGAAGACATCTACGTGGAGTTTCAAGTAGACCTACATGGAAACTCATCAAGACAACAGTGTTCAAAAGCAACAGAAGCAAGCTTCAGCCAGCCAATGAGGGGAACCTGGCAGGCAATGCAAGTGAATCACTAACAGCAGTCAGGTGTCAAGCTTCTAAAGAATGGGTTCTGTGTTGATATAGATGGAGCTAGCACTTGGGAAACATCTAGCCAGTTGAAGATGTTGCCATTGTTTTATGTAAATAACTTACCAGGAAGTGATTTGAACTGTTTCCACATACTTAATCTGTGTCCCAGACCTGACTTGGTGCTGCCCCATTCGTTTCACCCTCAAGTGTGTCTACTTGTTCAATACCAAAACCCAGACCCATGCCAGCCACACAGGTGCTCCATCCACAATACCACAAAGCACTGCAGTGCAACAGAAGTCAGCATCTACTCTTCTTGCACAGCCCAGCAAGGCTGTTACTAACATCCTTAGCTGCAGAGAGTGTTCTTATGTACAAAAGTTTGAAGCAGCCAGTGGTCCTATTTGGATTCAAGATTGAAAGAGACTAAAAGAAGTTTCAGCAAGAAATGAAGAATGAATGTGGATTACTGACAGAGGTGACTGCAACCATGAATTTTCAATTACTATTAGTACAAGAAAGCTTTAACAGTGGCTCAGAAGTCTGAAAACCAAACAAGTCTCAGCTGGAGCAGTATCCAAAAATAAATACCAAAGACATAAATGGGGAAGTACTCTGGAGTATCAGAGGTGCTGCTGAAACCAAAGAAAAGCTAGACCAGTAGCAAGAACTAGCAAGATTTCTGGTGGGCACCTTTCTCATATTAACAAAAGCAGATCAGTGTGGTCTCAAGGCTGTACCACGTAAGGAATGGCATATAACACAACACTACACAATTTTTTTGCCTAACCATAATGGTCTGGATTTTGAGATCGGGCTCCTACATGCTGTGTTATATTGCTTCATAAATGTTTAGGCAAGAAATTTGCCATAATGGCAGCTTGGACGGGACACTAACTTCTTCCAGCATGCAGGTAAAGGTTGAAGGGGAACTCCAAGCCCTACCCTTTGCAGTCATTTTATAGCTACTAAACAACAAAATGAAAACGAAAACCAGAAACAGGTTTGCTCTCAGCCCGCCGCTGTCTGTGAGCGCACTGTGCAATGGAACCATCGGCAAAGTTGCCAGATAACGGCCACTGCAATTGACCTTGGCTAGGAATATAGGACAACTCTGTTGCCTCCTCCGGACTCTACTGCGACGTAAAACCCGGGCTGAGGGCTCTCACCTACAACCAAAACCCCAACATGCCGCCTCGCACCTCCGAGCTCCTTGACAGAATATTTTCAAGCACCGTTCTACTTGCTTGGAGGAAAAATCATTTTTTTTCCCAGAGAGAAATATTTTTTATCACCCTCCAGCACTGTCAAAGGGGGTCGCCTCAGGGGAAAGCACCAGCCCTGCCCTCAATGCGCCACTACACACGCACCGATTCTCTGCGCGCTGCGGGCACACAAAGGGAGTTTCGGCCGATGTGCGGTTCCGTCCCGGCAGCCGCTGTCGCTCGTT
>NW_008583178.1:0-2451 GCF_000691845.1 Merops nubicus | reverse complement strand
TGGAACCCACGCGTGCCGGACCTCGCCCACGATACAGTTTGCTGGCTATGTTCTCAAAAAACAACCGTATGGCTTCCTGTCATGATAAATAATAGTCTGTAGCATAATGGAATGAATATTCACTTTGAAAGCTATGCAAAGTACTCAAAATTCCTATATATAGAATCATCTCAGCTACTGTTTTTTTAAATGCTGGGAATTGACAAGACAATATGCAAGTATTAAATTCCTGTGTCCTCCAGCTATTAATAAAACTTCAGATTTTGGATCTGTAATCAAAACCCTTCCATATATTTGATACGATTAATGTAGTTCAAAAAGTGTTAATTCACAACCAGGACAAACCAGAGACTGAGGGGACTCAGGGGTTTGGGAATGTTCTCTGCCCCCCTCTGCCTGCCACAAGATTTGGAGCCAGGGCTGAAATCCTAGCAAGTGTTCACAAGAAAGTTCATTATTTAACACACACCAATTTATAGTGGGTTTATAACTATAATTTTTTTTTTTTTTTTTAACTCCAACAAGGAGGGATGAAAAAGACACTGAAGTCTAAATATGTCTCTTCATATGAGAGGAAGAGGGAAAAGAAACTGACCGTTTTTAGGTTGATGTTTCTCAGATATTTCAAGTTAATATACCACGGTCAACACTCAAAATGTATTTTATCCAGCATGTACCTTATCACTAAACTTTTACCAAAAGCAGTGTGCAAGTCAGCTTTGTGGCCTCTCGCTGATGCTCGCTGGCCACCCCTGGGGCTGCCAGCCTACGAAACTCCTACGTAACATACAACTGCTTCTCATGTATTTAGCTGCACGAAATTCTGTGTTATGATAGATGGATGAAGCAGTGAACCAAAAGAGGGTCACCATTCTAAGCCATTCTCCCAGGCTCCAGATGCTGGTTGCTGAGTATACAAGGTCACAGGATGCAGAGCTCATCCACCAGCACAAAAAAAACACCCAATACCCAAAAGCACAGGCTGAGTGTCAAAACAGACAGATGTTAAAATCTAACAGGTATGTTATAAATGGGTATTTTAATCGTTAGTTGAAAGATGTTTGTTTTCCTAAGCAGTGCACACTGTGCAAAGGAGCCACAGGGTGCTGCTCAGTGTAGTCAGGGCAGCTCACACGAGCACCATCCCATGCCCAGTGTCACAGTGGACGTAAACACCATTTCCCAGGCTGCAACCAGTTTGGAGAAGTTCTGTTACGTTTCGTACTACTCATTTGCTTTCTGAAGAGTTTGCAGCACGGTCTTCGGAGGGCAATGCAGAGCCTACAGAGAGCAGAACACAGGACAGCTCTTGTTAGAAGTCCAGTCCACATGCTGGACACAGCCTCCTCTCTGCAAAGCATGAGTGTGAAGGGAAGTTCATGGGAGGCAGGAAAGGAGAAGGGATTTCATCTTTTTAAGCTCAAAAACATGCTTCCTGTTAGTAGGGAAAAGCTAAAATAAATTGTTCTAGCCGTGGCAGGCATGATATTACGCACCGAAAGGAAACTTATCCCCAAGGACAGCAGCGGGCCTGACCGGCAGAAGGACAACGAACGGCAAAGCTCTTGCTTATGTCATGCATGCTCAAATGTAAAAGCAGTGGGAGTATCAGCCAGTGCAGCAAACCCACAGGCATTTGTATTACCAACTTCCAGTGCTTAAGCATAAAAATATTTCCTCATTCTTGTTTTATTCAGAATTTGTTTATGGCAACAGGCATACAAAAACTGCAGGCAAAGTGTAACCACCAACAGAAACACCCACGCAGTATTACAGAATATACTCAGGTCAGACAGAAGGCATAATCTTCAGAAACACATTTCTAGTGCTCTAAAACATTGCAGTCCTCACTAACACGGGGCTTTTCAATGGAAAAATACAACGTATTTGTTGCAGTAAGTGCCAAGCAGCAGCCCCAAACAGCCATGAAGTGCTGTCCTGAGGACACATAGGGTGGGAACAGCACCACAGGGACCTCAGTGAGTTAGTGACGGTCACCTGGAGGTGAGAAGCTATGGCATAGGCGCCCTGGCATGGCCCTGTCAACCACCACCTCTGCCATGAGCAGCCCTGCCAGGGCAACCACAGAATGCCAGGATGTGCCACTACCAGCCTCCAGACTCCACATATGGAGATCTAGAAGTGAACTTAATTTATTAATTAATTTGGAGATCTGAATCTTTAGCTTTCTGAAACCCGATAATCTTATTAAAGTTCAGGGTTACCGTACTTTATTTTTAGAGCTTTGCAAAGCTTTGCAGTTAAAGATGAACATCAAGTCTTCTTTAGTCCTGATCCGCAGACTTCTTTTGATATCACCAGGTTTTGGATATTTATTCTTTGACAACAGTTTGAAAAGCAGCACTCCAAACCCCTGAGGTAAGTGCCCAGGAGGTGGGGAGCACTGGAAATCGCCGGGGAGCACGGCGCCCAGCGAAGGCCGCAGCGGCC
>NW_008583177.1:0-20113 GCF_000691845.1 Merops nubicus | reverse complement strand
CGCGGTGCAGGCGCCATGCAGGCCTTCCTCAAGGGGCCCGCTTCCATCAGCACCAAGCCTCCCTCGGCCAAGGAGAAGGGCGCGGCCGGCGCCGCGGGGAGCAGCGGGGAGGGCAAGAGGCTCAAACCCGTCCCCTGGGTGGAGAAATAGTAAGGTCTCCTCTGGGGCTGGGGGATGCCTCTGGAAGGAGGTGTGTGGAAGGGGGGGCGGGCATAGCAAAGCAGGGAGCCCCCACCGGGGAGAACAGCTCTGGCTCTGCTCCGGGGAAACCAGCCCCGTGACTTGCTGCCAGAGCCCCTTGCTGATGTCGCTGAGCAGAAGATGCCTCCGTTGCCCCTGTCAAGCGATGCAGCCTCGTCGCTGTGGCTTGGTGCAAAAGCACGTTACATGCTTCGGCTTTAAGCCTGTATCAGCTCCCAGAGGTAATACGTTGCAGTCTGCGGTACAGTTCTGCGTCTAAAAACAGCTCAGGCAGGTGTTTACGATAGAAATAGACAGACGGCTTCCTGAGAAGTTAGATCACTTCAGTAACACACACCAGAGGCACTAAGACAGATTTCCTGTTATGACGTTGACCTCAGCTACAAAATTCCCTGTAATTCCTCAGTACCTGATGTAATTGGAAAGGGAAATGTAACTTTCTTCTATTTCAACTGTCTTCTCAAACTTTGTTAGCTAATAAATTGCATTTAATGTTTTTTCTATTTAGTCGCCCCAAAAATGTGGATGAAGTTGCCTTCCAGGATGAAGTTGTTGCTGTGCTGAAAAAGTCTTTGGAAGGTGCTGATGTGAGTGTAACCCAATCAGTGTGTTTAGCAGAAACTTTAGTTATCAGTAACAAAAACTTCTAATTCACCAGTGATCATTTTTATGGTGGTAACTTTACAAAGAAGCTAAGTGGCTTCTTCACAGTGGGTTGTAATATATGTGTAAAATCTGTGATGTTTCTAGCCCTCTAAACTTTGTAAAATGGTCAGCTCTGTGATGCTATTTGGAATTTGTCTGGAAAAGCTTAGTTAGTGAACTTCTTGGTAATAGTGTCAAATCTGGAAAAGATTTTGTTGTCTCTGCACTACTATTCAGTTAATACTTTTTACATTAGTGTTTATGAGGAGAGGGGTGATTTTTCTTTCATAGAGAATTCTGCATTGCCACTCGTTCTGAAACAGTTCTAGTGATCTGTCAGTGATATTATGAAACTTCTAAACATTAAAAGCAGTATACTGTCTGCTAATGAGGAAAGTTAAGTTGAAAGTGCCAGGTATGCTACTGAGCAATACCCAGACTTTTGGGGTTTAAGTTTCCAAGCAAGTCTCTTGGGCTTTAAAAAGCTGAGTATAACAATTGCACTGATTTCACTGTGGTGTTGGCATCTGTGACTTAAGAATATGAAGAGGATGAGCAGAGCATTTTTAGTTGCTTTTATTTTCACTTGCACTACTTTTATCTAAAAGTGTAGTAAATATTCAGTATGCATGATGTTTATTTCCTCCAAACCAGGTGATGAGGAGTGGAGAGACTGCAAAGTAGGCCAACAGATGCCTGCACTTTTCTGCAAGTCTGGATAATTCCTTCTTTCATGTATGCTGAGGCTTTTTTTTTTTTTTTTTTTTTTTTCCCTCTGTGTTTCACCTAGAAGGGTCATTCTTGTGCTCCAAAAGCTGTTTCTGTTTTCATGGAGTGCTAATGCCAGCTGAAGCAGCTGGTAAGGATGTTCTGGAAATGACATTTGTGATATGGTGTCTGCTCACCAAGAGCTAAAAGAAGCAGTTTGGAGCTTTCAGAGTTTTATGCAAGAAGCCTTTCAGTTGTAGTGTGCATTGATGTGCAATATGTATCTTAATTATCTTAATTTTCTCTGCAGTTTTGGTTTTGACTAATACGAGTATTTCTAGCTGGAAATATACATTTAATCAGAACTTTCAAAAGCAGAATACCTTATTTGTTTGAGCTTAGGGAGCCAAAAGGAAGCTGCTATGACAGAACTGGGAAAGACTTCTTTAGTTTCTTTCTTTAGTTCATGTTCTCCAGATTCAATTTACTTTGAGAATGGTGTTGTGGCCTCACATAATCTTGTACCCATAGAAACCTGGGTTTCAGCAGCAATGCTGCTATATTATAGTATTCCTACTGTTAAGGTAATTAGTAAGGAGCTATTAACAGCAAAGGAGAAATGAGGTGCTGCCACCTATTCTGTCTGGATGTAGCAGTCGTGTAACATTGCTTAGGTGATGGGTTGTCAGGTTCTATTTTGAGCAACAGCTATTTAAAACCTTAGAGCTTTGGGATCAGCAATGTTTGGTGGATTACAAGCCTAGTACACTTGTGTTGACTTTTTGCCTCCTGAGTTAAAAAGACAAATTATAGATTCTGCTTATTGTTACAGATTTTGTATCTTGCCATAGCTACCCAAACTCAACAAGGCATTTGAATACAAAATCATGCAGTTACTTTAAAATATTTGATGCTTTTAAAATTTGGACATTTTTGCTAGTTCTTGAGAGGACTCATTCTGTCCAAAAGGCAAAAGCATCGTTTAAACTCTGAGGTGGCTGGCAACTTGGAGATCTGGGGAGGTGAAAGAAACAGCTGTGACAATGCTGTAGGCTTGTGTAATGTGTTTTATTTAAACATTAGTGTTACAAATGGAGAGCTAGTCCTTTGTTGATTGGCTTGTATTTGTGGGCCTTGGTTTGGGACCTGCTAAATGGAGCAGGACTTTTAAGTCCCTGGTGTATCTCTGTCTGTTATAGCAAGCATCTGTCTAATTATAAACTGATTTATATACCAGTTATAAACCAGTCTGAACTGGAGAAGTTGATGTCTGTCTGTCAGGACTGTTGATTTCTTTTTGCTTTTGCAAGCATCGTGGTATTCTTTAATTTTCATTTACTAGATGATATCTTTAATAACTGAAAAAAGAGGTAAGTGTAGCATTATCATGGCAATTCATATCTTCACTTGTACAGAAATGTCTAGAAAATTAGTTGGGGGTTGCACTGTATGTGGTAACTTTCCCACAAGCAGGGTGATGCCTGCAGGTACCCTGCTTACCCCTGGCAAGCACGGAAAAATGGATCACCAGATCAGGTTGCAGTCGGTTTAAAAATACTGCCACAGTTATGTAAAGGATTAGGAGGTGCTTGGTGAAAAAGTAGTGTAAATACTGGTGGTAACTTCAGGGAGAAAAAAGCAAAAATGAGGCTGAAACAGAAACAGTAACAAAGTATGGATTTAATGGAATAAGGGAGAAGATTCTTATTAGAATCTTTTACCTGCTAATGCTTGTTTTGAGAACTAATGGAGTGTGAATTAGCACAGAGGCAGGAAATTACAAATCCCCCCAAAAGTGTCTACCCCTGCAGAGTGCTAACCTAACATGGGTGTTGGTGAATTTCCAGCTGTCATTCAGTAAACGCTTTCTCTCCCTGGAGTTTTCCTAAAAGATAGAGGGGGATAATAATGTTGTAGTATTTAATTAATCTTGAAAAAGCATTTGTTAGTACTAGATGCTGTTTACTTTTTTAGTAACTAAGGAAACAAGCAATGAATGTTTGGCAGAAAGAGCAGGTGAAACTTGGAATGTATTTATTTATTCTTAACTGGTTTAATATTTAAATTCATCTGACTGTACTTTTACAGTACATACACAGTTGAATCTGTTCTGTGTGTCTTACCATAGTTGTTAAAATGGGATGCGTATTACCAAACTGGTCTGTCTCTGTGTCATTTTCTGATCATGGATTGTGTACTCCTGCATATTTCTTTGCTCTTTGGATATCTTTGGTTTGGCTGTTCTCATTCTGTCTGCATGGCTTGCTATATTCAGCATAAAATTCTCTAATCTAATTTTAGTTGACTCTTTAAAAATAGACTGTTTATTAAGGGCTGGAAATTGTCAGACAGAGAGGTTTGTCTTTTTGCTATTGATCAGAGGGAACTCTTGGATTCTTGTTCTAAGAATGTAGAACTGGAACATCCACTGCTCTCAAAGGCATCAGTTTTAAAGTGTAGCCCAATAATTTCTAAGAGGGATTACTTGAAATAGTAGTATAGAAAGCTATCACACTATGCTAATTGGAAAGCTTCTTGATTTCAGCCCAAGTTTAGTCATGGCTAACTTGCATAAATTTGGTTTATGTTAGCTTTGTTCTTTGTTCCTGGGTTGCTTTGATATATTTATGGAGATCAGTCATATTCTCTCTCAGCTTTTGTTTTGTTGAGCTAAATAAATCAATAGGCTCTTGACTCCTTTAATCACCTTTCCCGTTGGATTCATCATCCTTGGATCACCTGAAGTGTGTGGAACTTTCCAGATGATGTCTTATTAACCCTGTGTTAGTGATTTTCCATCTGTATTGCATGTGCAGATCCTGGGATGAGCTTGTTACAGAGGCTTATACTGTTCCTCTAACTGACAAACAAAACAAAGTCAGCTTTTAGTTTGTCCCAGCTGATGAAATCTCGAAAGCTAGTAGATATTTCATTATATTCTCAGACTGTGAGATTGTATGCTTTGTGCTGCTAAACGTCATCCTAGAATTATTATTGCAGTCTTTGCTGGGCTGCTTTGATCTTCCTGTGTCAGCACATTTCTTTAATGCATTCCTATATTTCATGCTGAGGTTATTAATTAAATTACTTGAAAGATCAGTTAACCTAATCTCTTTAAGAAATGCTTCTGGTCTCCAACTTTAAAAAATCCTTGGATGGGTGTTTTGCCAGCACTGTGCATGCAGTCAGCTGTTGCAAGCATCCCTGTGATAAGTGTTGGGCAGTGTCTGTGTTGCATTGTACAGTGCAGGCATTCACAAGCTACCTTGTTGTTGCAGTGGAGTTAATGGCAGCACACAATTCTCAGTGTGAGTTAATGAAGCAGTCCGAGGAGCTGAGGGAGTAAGGAATAGTTAACCCATGACAGATTCTGTCAGAGCTACGCTGCTAGTATTGCCCAGACTGTTTGAAGGGCATCTTTGGATGAATTTGCCTGTCACTGCAGTCATAACAGTAAGTTCTGTAGGCTTCTGATCTCAGACATGACCTGGAGGTAATGAAAATATAAATGGAAGTATCAGTTTGGATAGAACATGTGATGGTGCCACCAAGTACCAACTTGTTCATGCTGTGTTCTAAACAGCAACTGCTTGTCCTCCTTTAGAGCACTATGTGCAAAATGACCTAGAAGTGAAACACTTGCTATTATTTACCACAAGGAGGAGATAGTTTCTTTTCTATTAAGTGCTCAGATTTTCAGTAGGTTTTCCTGTTTGTGGCTTGTTTTGTTCATTTTCTTTTCTTAAAAATGGTGCCTTACTGTTTCAGCTTCCCAATCTGTTGTTCTATGGCCCACCTGGAACTGGAAAAACTTCCACTATTTTAGCAGCTGCTAGAGAACTCTATGGGTAAGCTGGAATCGAGTCGCTTGGTGTAATCCACTATCACATGTCTTTTAGTCATGTGATGGATTGCCTCTGGTCACTGCCTGTCCTTATGTAGCTTTAGGTCTTTTTCAGGAATATCTTCACATTCGAATTCGGCTCTAACTTGAGATTTCTTTCTCACTTGTCCTGGCACAAGTCATTGATTTCTGTTACCACTATGGATCTGTAACACTTGAGATCAGCACCATGTAGCCCTATAACAAAGAGCATGAAAAGAAATGGTTTGCGTATGCCTTACCAAACTTTTATCAAGGAATTCCAATTTCAACGATATATTCAGTAAATTCTTAGCTACACAGATCTCAAAGTACTTCATAAAATGTCTGAATTGTAATCTTTCTGTTATGCATCATTGAACTGTGTCTGGAAGTAATATTTGGAGTCAGACTAAAATTCAGCATGTGTACATCCATCAACTAGTTTGTAACACTCGTGAGTCTCTGAATAGTTAATTCAGTGGCCCAGAAACAAAAAATGGATGAGAAGATGGTTTGATGTTATGATCAAATCTGATGTTTGCTTTAGTATCTCCCCCCTATATTGTCATCTTTAATTTTTGGCTCATGTTTCTTTGGAGAGAACCATTTCTAATTTAACAATAGGAAAACAACTCCTCATTCTGTGTCCATTTGCATTTCCAGAACTTAAAAGCCACTGGGGTTTTTTGTTTGTTTATTTGTTTTTTGTTTTTTTTTTTTTTAATTAGAGTTGCTGCTGTAAGAGATTACCTGTGTTATGTCGTTACAGGAGTTAGGAGCTAACGTATTGTACTGAAAATTTTGCAGGCCTGAATTATTCCGACAAAGAGTCCTTGAGCTAAATGCTTCAGATGAGCGTGGGATACAAGTGATTCGGGAGAAAGTGAAGGCTTTTGCTCAGCTCACTGCATCTGGAAGCCGTTCAGAGTAAGTGCTGGATCAAACCCCTCTTGCTTAGGACAAAGCGTGTGGTTGGTTTTGTTTAGCTCAGCTTTGTAGTTCTGATATAAATTAGAATTATTATTATCACTGCCCAGAAGTTTGCAATATGCACAGTGCCTTGGCTAACTTTTGACTTTGTGTAGTTTCATGTTGAAAGTTGGAATACCCAAGAGAATTTTTACTAGTGCTGCTAGAGAGGCAGACAGGAAAAACCCCAAAAGCTGGGGCCTTCTGGATTTAGTGATAAGTTGTTGCCTTTGCAAACCTTGTCTGACTACCACAGAAAAGCTTCTTTAGGTAAATTATGGTGGAAGTTACTTTTCTTGTACCTGTAATCTGCAACATCTCATACAAGATGGGTGCTAATTTATAACATGCCAACAAGATTCTGGTGTGAGTTGGTGAGAAGCCCTGTGTAGGTGAAGCCATATGTGTGGAAAAAGCAGGTGGTGGAAAGTAACAGGAAGAAACTACATGCCAGGGACTATCTGACAAGAAGTGCTGTTGTGTACTGAAATGAGTCTGCTGTGGTGTTCTTCGAAGTTCAGGGAATTAGGAAGTCTGTAAAAAGAAGAGCTGCATTAGTTGGTAAAAGAAGAAACTTAAAGCACAAGTCTGTGTTTTAGAGAACTTTTGGAGTATTCAGGTGTTGGTCTTTCTATGGGAACTCAGTCCCTTCCCCCTTTGTCACACATATTAGTCCTTTATCTGAAAAGAAGAAAAAAAATATTGAATGTCTGAATATGTTATATTTATGGAGTATAAATAAAGTAAAATATGACCTGCTATTTGCAGTGTTTCCTCCCACGCCCCCCACCCTTGGTCTGTATATTGCATGCCTCATGGTTAACAGATTTCTTATTTTTCAGTGGTAAAATTTGTCCTCCTTTTAAAATTGTAATCCTGGATGAAGCCGACTCAATGACCTCAGCAGCCCAGGCAGCCTTAAGGCGCACAATGGAAAAAGAATCTAAAACAACACGGTTCTGCCTTATTTGTAACTACATCAGCAGGTATGTGTGGAATTTGTTGTTTATTTGGACTTGTTGCACATCCTGTTCTGTAGTCTGGGTGTTTTTTCCCCCTCCACTGAAAGGCTGATATCTAGTTTCTGTAGTTTTCAGTTAATAGAGAATTAGGTATGTGAATACAAGACTAGGACAAGGTTTACGTTTCAACTTTTATTTTTTACAGTTTGCAGTTTTAAGGTCACATTGCCCTTTTCTCCCTTGATAATGAGTGAACTCAACCCATGCATTCATTTACCAAACACTTACCTTCCTCTCTTGCAGGATAATCGAACCTTTAACGTCTCGATGCTCCAAATTCCGCTTCAAGCCTTTGTCAGACAAAATCCAGCAGCAGAGGCTGTTGGACGTTTCTGAGAAGGAGCGTGTGAAAATCAGTGATGAGGTAACTTCATGGTCACCATGTAATTTTATGACTGAATCCAGTGTATAGCTGCACTGCAGTGAAAGGGACGAAGTCAGCATACTTTGCCAGGTTGCTCAATGGTATTCAATGCAACATGTAAACTCATTTAGATATTATTCTCCTTCCATAGGTGGGGTGACTTTTAAGAGTCTTCCTAAAACCAGAGCAACATCCATGAAAGAAAACTGAAGCCAAACTGTAGGGCTTTTTGTGCTGTGCCAAATATATTTACATTAAACTGTGCTTCCTTCTGAAATTGCTGGCACACGTTTGTATTCATGGAGATGTTGCTCTGTGATTTGTTTATTGTGCCTGCCTGTGGCAGTCTGCTTTAGACAGTATTTGATGTTTTAAAAACAATGTTCTGAGGAAGGGGGCTGGACTTCAGTGGTGGATGTATAACTTGGGCATTTTCTGACATTATTTTTCAGGCAGTATCATACCTTGTTAAAGTGTCAGAGGGGGACTTAAGAAAAGCAATTACTTTTCTTCAGAGTGCCACTCGCCTGATGGGTGGGAAGGAGATCACAGAGAAGATAGTCACTGAAATTGCTGGGGTAAGTTATGCTTTACAGGTTCTTGTGTAATTAGTCTGGAGAGCATTTGTATAGTAAGTCTACATGCTACCTGTATCTGCCTTTGCTCAAAGTTTGATTAAAAAAATTGGTTTATACTCATGAGTATTGCAGTGTGGCACTGCTACCCTACCCACTGAAATTTTAAGAACTGCCTAATTCTGTGTGCTTATTGCATAGCAAGCTTCTAGGAACTTATTCTGTAAATCAAGGAAAACATCTTTAGTCTTGTAATTCCAACTAAAGATGAAATATGCTGCCCATGAATGCAAAATGTATTGCCTTTTGTGGGACAGTAGACTACAATGCCTTTTTGGCACTTTTAGATAGGTGCATGTGTATGTAAGTGCAGGTGATTGCAGAATATGCTTAGGAAACACTGCAGGGAGATGACTTTCAGTAGCAGCTCATTTTCAACTCAACACTTGCAGCGACAGCGTCTCTTCAAGGATGTGTGGAGATTCTGCTTTTTAACAAAACAGCAATGTTTTCTTCTAGAACGAGGTACATAATACTGACAAGGACAGGAGAAACCTGGGAGGAAATGGCATTTAATAAAACTTATGTCAAGGTGTTCCTGTAGCAGCAAAACACCCCCTAAAGCAAGAGATGTGAAATAGGAGGTGAGGAGCTGCAAAATAAATGGGCTTTAAGGATGGACCCGCTTCCCTTGAAGGTCCTACCGTCTTAGCTAACTGCAAGGGTTGTGAGGTTTTCACTTGGATGGAACCAGAGGCAGTTGCTTTTGTGCTTGTTCTACAGAACAGTTTTAAACAATTTTCTCAGTGAACTAAATGTTCAGATTTTTTGTCCCTAGCTGTAGGAAAGAGCTGGATTTCACCTACAGATAGCTGTCAATCACAGTTTCTATGAAACCTGTCAGAAATGGACTATAATGATAGGGAAGAGAAGCATGAAATTCTGTTATTGACTAATGCTTGTTTAAACCAAAGGAACCATCTTTATATCTTCATAAAGACTTCAAGTTCTTGGACGTACATAACTTTCATGATGCTTAAGTGGCCTTAGTACAAAATATTAGTAATGAATCTTTGAATCCAAACTCTTCAGATGCACAAGTGCCAGGAGTGGCAAGTAGAGGGCAGAATGTGGGCAGTGCTAGTCAGAGCTGAATAATTGCATCTGACAGCTTTTTTTCTTATTACTTATTGTCTGATCTTGTTGTATTTTTTTTTTTTGTGCATCACTGGAGAGAAAGGGATTTCCTGTTTTACCTAGGTGCAGGATGGTGCAGAAAGCACTGGCTAATCTAATTGTTGAAGTAGGTCCTTCACTTAGTCAGTATCCTGAACAAGCGATTGTGTGTTGGATTTATGAAGGTGACTTTGACAATTCACTGTGATTATATAGGTTTTTATTTTAATATCGGCAATATAGGGCAAATATTACAGCCTAGCTCTCACTCTTAACATTTTAGCTAGACTGTCTTATATACTTGCTTGAAGGTGGTTTGGTGTGTAGAGGAATGAAATGCAAAAATGGCCTCCTTCATGAACACCTCATATCTGTTACTAGAAGCATCAACTTCAGTTTATAAGTTTAGAAAGTTGAAATTAAGAAAGGTAACTTCTTGTTACAGGTCATCCCTGGAGAAACAATTGATGAACTGCTGTCTGTCTGCGGGAGTAGCTCATTTGAGAAATTGGAGACACTGGCAAAGGTAAAGTCCTCTTAGTGCTCAAGCCTGGGTGTTTTTCTCGGTCACTGCCCTGTGAATCCTTTGTCACAGGGCTGCAGCTGGAGAATGTTTGGCCTCAGGTCAGCTAGGATGCACATTTCAGGAAGTGTGACTCTTACCAGTTAGTGCACTAATCTTTCCCTTCTGAGGAAGAGCTGTCAAAGCTGCAGAGAAGATTCCCTACCAGTGTGACTCGGGCTTTCTCCTGAGTTACAGTGATGCCATGTGGAGCTGTTAGGCTGCATTAGGCAGAGCAGGAATTCCTAGTGAGGTGCCTGACTCGGGCCTATAAAACTGTGTCAGCAGTGGGTTGGACTAGTCACCTTCGTCAAATGGAAGCTGTGTTAGATAAGAATCTGAACAAAGCTGTAGTAAGTCTTCAGTTTTAAAGTATTTCCTGTTAATCTTACAGTACACCAGTGATTACAAACTACAGTGACTAAGTAGATCCCGCTGGAAAAGACACAAGCTACTGGTTGTCAGAGCTGGGTTTATTTTCTTTAATACAGAAAGGGTTCTTGTTCTGTGAAGAATGGGAAATTCCTGATCTGGTGATTTTAAAGGAGGGGCAGGCAGTCTTGAGCTGGATTTTAAATCAGTGTCGCTGGCAGAGAGGAGCCTCCCTTCCTGTGAAGTGTTCCATGCCTGTTTGAAAAAAGCCAGTCTGGGTCAGCCTCCTGCTTGGCTGAGCCTCTTTGGATAGTTTTGGCAGGATCTCTAGTTTTGAGTCTGGATTTATTCTCTTGGAAACTTGAGGAAGATCTTGGAATTGTTGCCCAAGGGTTTGTTCAGATGTCGCTGCCTCGCGCTTTCACGGGGACTTACCGGGATGTCTGAAAGCGTGTTGATCTTAGGAGGCACTAATATGGATTTTCTAAATCCTTACTGCTGCTGTAGTCTCCCATCAAACCATAATCCAGTCTAATGTCATAGTTTGGAATTGTTCTCCGGTTTCTGGAGTAGGTACTTCATGGTGGAGTTTGGTTTCAAATATTAGTGCCCAGTGTGCTGGTGGCACAATCTGAATGCATACTTCTGTAAAGCACGGGGGTATATTTTGCTGAACAGAGGAATGTTGCACCAACCCTATTCTTATAGACTTCTCTATATAAATGGCTTCATGGCTTCAGAATTTGCTGTGTTTGTAACTGGGCACTACTGATGGAAAAAAAAATCTATCTTTAGTTGCCATGGTTTTCTTTTATTAAAAAAGTTTTAGCCATAGAGATCTCTGTATGCCTGAGGCTAGAAACTACCAGATGAAGAAAATAAATCAAAGTAGGTGGCACTTTAAAATGTGAAGGCTGTGAAACTGCTACATGATGCTGTCGATGCTCAGCGTACCTAATTTTAGAACAAGATTGGACAGATTCAGTGGAGGTTGTTAAATACTTAAAATGTCTCTAGCTCAAGAAATCCCCAAGATCTAAATTGTCAGAAGTTGGAGGAATATTTGGGCAAAATTATAGCTACAAGCCTGCCATGCTCTTGCAGTCTTTCCTAAGTGCTCACTTTGGGTCACTGTCAGGCAGGATGCTGGACTGTGTAGAAACTACTGACTTGTTCTCTAGAATTTAAAGTTTCCACAATAAATTTCAGTCCCTCGGTTCAGACAGAATTTTTCAGATTGGTTTTCTGGTTTGTGTTGTTTCAGCTGTTGAGTTATTGCCATTTTGCTCTCTTCCTGATGCAGAATCTCATCAATGAAGGTTATGCTGTTGCTCAGCTTGTGAACCAGCTGCATGACACTGTTGTTGAGAACGAAGAGTACAGTGACAAGCAGAAATCCATCATAGTCGAGAAACTTGCGGTAAGTCTGTAGCTTGAGTTAAAAAAAAACACCAAACGAACAAAAAAACCCCACATTAATCCCTACTGAGTAGTTTTTGTTTACATTCGCTCTCTCCCAAGAAGTGTACGTGATGATTTTAGTTCTAAATGTTTCTTGGTAGAACCTAAATTTTTGTCCTGGGAGATTTCCTGAGAAGAAATTGAAATGCAGTTAAGTGAATTATTAGCCCTGTCATATTGGTCTAGTGGGACTTGAGCAAGAGGTTGGCAGGTTTGGCATTTTTTGGGGGTTGTTTTTACTTTTAATATTAAGTGGGAGGTAAAATAAGACAAGATTAAGTCAGCACTTAAAAGTTAGGAGCTGCAAAATGTGAGTTTTTTGTTCTGGTGTGTATGCAAAATATGCCCTTTCAAAATAACAAAAATTAATTAACTTGCTAAATTTTGACCAAGAAGAAGACAGCAGTAGTGGAGAAGAAAGGCAGATAGTGTACTGACAACCTGCAGATTGTTGCTCCTGGCAGTGAGTTGCAGAGCAAATGGTCCATCCCTTTGTGCATATGAAATGTCACATCTTGGTCTCCTCAAGAGGATGGAGGCTGGAGAGGTTGTCCTGCCCGGTTTCGTGTGATGGGTAGACAGCGTGTGACTGCTGTAGTTCCCAATTAAGGAAAGAGTTGGCAAACTTCATGTTGGTGTTCTCCATTGTAACCTAAAAGGCAGCTGTTTTGAGCACCACCATTTTAAGAGGGTTTTACCTTCTCTTTTCTGTTTGCAGGAAGTAGACAAATGCTTGGCAGATGGTGCTGATGAATACTTGCAGTTGATGAGTCTCTGTGCCCTTGTGATGCAGCAGCTAACACAGAGCTCTTGACTCTTCCAGCAGCAGCTGGTGGCAGAGTAGAGCAGCTTTGTGTCATGGGTGGCCAAGGTTCTGAGAGCAGGGGCCTATGGACTTTTGTACTGGTTTTTGCAATAAAAGGACTGCTCAGCAGTTGGAAAAACTATTTGATTCTATGATTTTTCACACACTTAAAGCCACAGAGGGGCCAGTAATGCTCCTGCTTTGCAGTTCTCTGCTGTAGACTTATGCATGGAAAGGTCAAGGCACCCAAAATGAGCATATACCTGTGCTATACTTGGTCATCAGCTGAAAGCAGAGAAAGGACGAGTTGTTCTTTTTAGCCCGTGTTGGTTTTGAAGGCACTGCCTTGGCACAGCAATCCCATCTATAGTAAACACAGGACTCCAGGCTGAAGCCAGCTGCTGAGGGGGCATGTCCAGTATCACCTCCGGCTTGTGTTGGACCCCTTAGCATTAAATGCTGTAAAAGCATTTTTACTGAATGTATTGAAACACTTCTATGTAAGAAGGGTAGGTGATGTCCTAAAGTTTTATTTTTTGTATTGTGTCTCACAAAACCAGTTTTTAAAGGTGTTTCCTGTATAAAGAGCACAAGCCTGAGTGGTGGTCAAGCCTCTTGGGCTGGCCCTATCCCCTTGATCTGCTCCTTTCATACACTCCCTTGCAGAGCTGTTGGCTCATGTTTACCTCAGAGCTGAATTCCCTGTGCTGCCCCCACCTTCCAAATGCAAGAGGGAAGGCCTGAGGGTGGAAGCAAGCAGAAATGATGCAGGCAGGGGGCTTTTTAATCAAGTCTCCACCAATTACTAACCTAACCATTTTCTATGCTGATGAGAGGGTGTTTGTGTTATGGACACATGTCCATCAGCCCTCCACTGTGTCAATATGGGGACAGCCTCTGGCACTCAAGCTTCCCATCCAAGGGACTGGTTTTGGACTAGTCCCTGCAATTACCAAGAACCAGCTAGAAGCCAGTCACTGATGAAGCCCAAGAAGTCTGGACACTGAGCACAGGAGCCTTTCAGCAGTGACACCTTTACCTTCCAGGCTGCAGGAGGGAGCTCCGAAACAGTAAGAGACCTTGCTAACCAAGAAGCAACTATTTACCATTTAAGTGAATATAGAAGTATTTTATTGAACATTCAAACTTCATTGAGACATGTGCAATATGGCAAATTTTACTGGGTTTAACCCTAACTAAGACAAGAGTATGATTGCTTGCTTGCTGGGGCTTAGCAACAGGGTCCAGATCACACTTACCACTAATTAAATACTTTATTGAATAAATACATATGAAACAAAAATGCATTTTAATGCTCTTATAAAAGTTTAGACATTTTGAAAGGCCTTTCCAATTCAGTCTGAAGTGTAGGTACATACAATAAAGGAAGGTAGGCTAGTTTAACATAATTGGCTGACTTTATACAGCACTTATATCTTTTAGTCCATAAGTAAATTATTAAATGATAAAGAACATCTAATACAACCACTTCTACAGAACTAGGAAATAAATTTCTAATAAAGAAAAAATTTACAGACCCCATGACTTTCCACCCAACCCCAACAGTCTAACCCTAAAGTGGATAAAGCCAATGGCTTTCCCCACAAGAGCTCACGACAAAAAGTCGCTTCGCTTATCAAAAATCTGTATTTCTGATCCGTTATGAGCATTGAGACAAGATTCAATAAATCCCCAAAGAAAGAAGCACAATGCACGTTGTGAATCGCCTAGTCAGCAACAGCGAGCACTGCATTCACAACCACCTCATCCCAGGGATTAAATGAGATCAGCCACATTCATCGGCATCTCCTCCACTGTAGTATTGTAGAAAGTCTCAATGTCTCGCAGGATCCTCTTGTCCTCTTCAGTGACGAAATTTATCGCCACACCTTTTCTGCCAAAGCGACCACCCCGGCCAATTCTGCCCAAGAGAACACAATTAACACACAGGTTAGCCATCCCCCTGCCTGCAGGAGCCACCAACCGCTGCTCCCCTCAGCCACAGGCCAGTGCACACTGCATTTACAGGAGCAGCTGCTCCTAGGTCCTCTCAGGTCAGGAGGAACCAGCAGTTAGTGCCAGCAGTGCACAAGTGGTGCCCACCACACAGAGTGGGAGAGCACAAAAGGTTACTCTCCTAGCTAAAAAGCAAGATTTTTTTTTTTTTTAACAGTGGATGCTGTGAAGTCCTAGATCAGTCTACCTCCCTGGTGCTCCACTAACATACCCAGGCCACATGCATCCGGTCCCAAGCACATGGCATGCAAGAGCTAAGCCACTCTTCAAAACTCAGCTGTTCCCAAGTTAATCCTATTATATTCAGCAACATGGAACAGCACACCCAACCTTCAGAATTTTAATTCAACACAACTGTTTCCAGTGGGAAAACCTCAGGTTTGTTTTCTGAACAGAATAATCCAAGCTCAACATTTGTGTCAGCCCAAGTCAGTCACTGGCACATCACAGATCCCTGCACACTGCACAATGGAATGCTTCAGGAGCAAAAGCAACACAAAACCGGCTCACAAGACTCAGCAAATAATCATGGCAAAAGATAGATATAAATACCAATTTGCTCTTTATCAAACTGTGCTGCTTATTAATCCACATCCTAAACTACATGCAACACAGCTTGAGTACCATCTTGTGTCATCAACTGCTGCTACTGTATTTTTTTTTTTGCATCCAGGAACAAAAGTTTACTTAATTTTGGGATTGCCACTGAAACAGCTGAAGCTAGGGGAACAAAAACTGCTACCAGAAGACACTACAGAGGAAAATCTCCTAATGTTTCCTCCTGCTGTCTCCTCTTAAAAGGCACAGTTAGACCTCCAAAAATGAAGATTGTCCTACACAGCTAGTTTGCCAAGAGTATTAAGGTCTAGTCATTGAGGAGCAGCAGGGCCCACAGAAGGAGCTGACCCTACTGCCAAGACACCCTATCATTGGCTCTTGTAACCCTACTCCACAACCTACATGACAAAAAGGCAGCGAGGTGCAGCAGCTGGCTAATCCCCCAGATCTCTGCAAAGAATGATCAGCCCTCAGCAAACTCATCCCACTGCTGTCCAAAGGTTCTGCTCCTCCCTCATTCTGCAACAAGAGCTGTGCGAGTCTGAGCTGTTGCAAGGCAAGCACCACCAGTCTTGTGTCCTGCCAGCTTTTCAGCAGTTACTGCACACAGATGTGTAACACCTCCTGCTACTGGCTAGCACTAGAGAGAAAGCCAGGCGACTCTGGGCTGGTTTCTGTACCGGATGTGACCGTCAGTGGAGCACACCAACAAGAGGAGAGCACCAACAAACCAACCTGTGAATGTAGTTCTCACGATTGGTCGGCAGGTCATAATTTATAACCAGGGACACTTGCTGCACATCAATGCCACGAGCCTGAAAAGCAATACAGAATCTTTAATGCAACTCACAGGCTTCAGGATCTTTTTTTATCTCATGCTTTTGTCGACCACATGGTTAGTGGTGGACTACAACTGTGCAGTCCATCGTGGAGCGTAGTCTTTGCTCTTCCAAAAAGCTCCAAATAGTTCAGGCTACAAGAACCTTCACTGACTTATGAAGCTTTTGGCACCAAATTTCAACAGAAACATGTTCGGTGTAAGATACTACTCACCAGTAAATCAGTGGTTATCAGGACACGGCTTGATCCTGATCTAAACTCTCTCATGATAACATCCCGTTCCTTCTGGTCCATGTCACCATGCTGTAGAGATTAAAAAAGCTGTAATTACTACAGATCCCAACACTCCAAACCAGAATATCCTTAAAAAAGCCACAAGTGATGTATGAAACCAAGCGTCCCTACCTGCCGTGTGAACAAAGCAGCAGGCAGGGATAGAAGGAAGCATTTTTCTTTAAGCAGGGGGAACGATAACATAGCACTGCACAGCTATATTATAACTTTCCTGCTTTTTGCTCAAATACAGCTCATTCTGACTGGTTTCACAGTACATACACCATGTTTCAGAAGATACCTGAAGCATCAATTCTTACCAGAGCAGAGACAGTGAAGTCCCTAGCATGCATTTTCTCTGTGAGCCAGTCCACTTTTCTCCTTGTGTTCAGGAAAATGACAGCCTGTGTAATGGTCAGTGTCTCATACAAATCACAGAGTGTGTCCAGCTTCCATTCCTGAACAGAACAGAGGATCAGGAAATGCATCATGTCACCAGCAGTCGCAGACTAAGAACAAAACTCATGACCAACTACCAGTCAAGGACACTCTAGTATGTAATAATTTTCAGTAAGATCTGAGAAGTTGGAACAAGACACTAAGCGAAGATTCTGCATCATCTGTTGCACCAAATCTTAAGACACAGGACACTGGACATTAAGAAAGAGGTCCACCCTAGTCATTTTTGATCCAGTGCAGTTAGTCTTCTTCTTGTGTTTACTCTACTAGCATTATTACAGAAACCAAAGCTCAGCCTTGGTTTCAGCAATTTTAGCACAGTGCTTTTAACAAGAAGGTAAATACTTCAACTTAACTCTTCCAGCCAGATCAAGTACAGCCAATACCTACCTCTCTTTCAACATTGATGTAGAACTGCTTGATACCCTCCAGGGTCAGTTCTTCCTTCTTCACCAAAATACGTATGGGATCTCTCATGAACTTTTTGGTCACTTCCAGCACATCCATTGGCATTGTAGCTGACAGCAACACCACCTAGAATGCATTACTGGGCATCAGCATGTACCTAAGGACACCAGCTGTGATCAGACGATTCAGCAGTTCTCAGCTACAGTGTAACCAAATCTCCATCCACCCATGTAGTTTTCTTACCTGGATGTTTGTGCTTAATTTTTGGAAGATCTCATAAATTTGATCCTTGAATCCACGGCTCAACATTTCATCAGCTTCATCCAGAACAAACATTTTGATCCATTTAGGTGCTATTAAAGAAAAAGGAGCTTCTCAAGTTTCAGAAACACTGAATACTTTTACTGTTATCACTCTCCCTTAGGACTAGGTTCCCAGTATAGTTCTCTACAATGACAGCGAATGCATTACTTCAGCTCTCACTGGGTGTGAAATTTATACTGGAAATATATTATCAAGAGCAGAACTAAATGCATACTTACACAGGTAGCGTCTGTTTAACATATCGAACACACGCCCTGGAGTTCCAACCACAATGTGGGGAGCCTCAGCCTGAAGTTTTTGCATTTCATTGCGAACGTTTGTACCACCAATACAAGCGTGGCATGTTGCTCCCATGTAGTCTCCGAGGGCCAGAATTACCTTTTGAATCTAAAATAAACCCATCCGTTAGTAAGTAGCTCCTGGTACCTTAAACATTAAGCCCTCTCAGCACTGATGCTTAAAGACTTGGAAAAAACTAAGAGCAAACAAGGACTATGCAACTTTTGATACAGAAGAGTTCCCAAACACGTTTTTGCCTAACTGCTTGTTACTGAAGTCTTCCACTAGAAAGCCTAAGTCAGAAGAGAGCTTAAGTTAAATTTTTGTCCTTACTAGTCAAATTAGCTGAAGAAGTGAGTAACATGCACATCTGTTAAGTTAAAAGCAGGGCTTCCAAAAGTGAGCTCCAGTTTTCACCTGGTAAGGCTGGCCTGCATGTTAAGCACTTGCATAAAGTTCACAAAGGGTATACAAGTACACTGCTCTACACCAGGCTCTGGAACCAGTCTCACCTCACCAGTGTCTTCAGTGTAGAAGAAAAGCAAACATCCTGATCAGAGATTCTTATTCCATTGATCTGGGTGTTCTTTGGTTGGGTGTTTTGTTTTGGGTTTTTTTTTTTTACATTTCTTTCCCAATCTGAATTACTACGTTTAGTTTTACCTTCAAAAATCTTCACTACAGAACTTTCATATCAATACCTTGTAGTTCAAAGACACATTAGCTGTGTGTAATCTGTTTCCTACTGGGAATTCTCTTCAACAACTCATCCTGAGATGCTGCATGACTGATATGCGTTGATCCTAAAATTGAAGTACCCTCCAAGTTTGGTTAGAACACCCCCACACTTAGTAAAAGCCTTGAAGGTCTAGTAGACATGCCGAAACATTCGGTCAGGAAAAGATCACAAATACACAACAAAGTGGCTGCATGCGCACAGCAGTTTCCATGTTGCACAACTGCACCAAGTTCATATAGCTTCTAAAAAGTATGTTTTGTTTCCACTCAGAACACTGTACTTTAATTACAGAACTCATTTTTCTGCTGAAGATGCTCCCTCAGAACTATGCACAGCAATGGGCTCCTGCATCCCTCTCTGCCCCAGCATTCCCTCCACATGCATCAACTCGTCAAGCAGGCGGAGGACTTGAGGAAGATCCAGTTTATATCCCACATTACTCAACACAACAAGGGTTCTGAATGGATATTACTTATAGCCCCGTAAGCCTGTTTGTCTCAGTTGTGAAACCTGAAAGCTATGCCACACACAAGCAACTTTTTTTAACTACACTATCAATACCTGTTGAGCCAGTTCTCTGGTAGGGGCCAGTACTAGAGCTTGGGTCTCCTTGAGATCAATCTCCAGCTGCTGCAGGATGGAAATAGCAAATGTGGCTGTCTTGCCAGTACCTGACTGAGCTTGAGCAATCACATCATACCCTAAAAAAAGCAGGATACACATTTACTGCTCCCAGACAGATAACTCATGGTTTTTGCTACATTTTATCTCCTTTAAAATAAGTGATCAGTTTTAAAGAGTTCTCTCCATTTCAGGTCAGTCCCGAAAGATGGTGTACCATCATATCACTTGTTCAATAAGGATAAAAAACAGGCAAAGCTGCAGACTAATAGAACAGCATATGCATTTTACAACACTTTATTCATTATCTGACGTTGGTATCAACAAATGAATCACCTGCATACCTTTGATGCATGGAATAATAGCTCTCTGCTGAATAGCTGAAGGCTTCTCAAAACCATAAGCATAAATGCCCCTTAGAAGGGATTCTTTTAGATTCATATCATCAAAATTGTCAACAATCTCATTCCAATTGCTCTGTAACAAAAAAAAAAAAATCGAAAAACTTAAATCCAAATACCTATTTCCATCAGTGATGAAACTTAAGTCAGTTCACATATGCTCACCTCAATGACACCATCGGGGTCCATTCCCTCAGGGCCGCCATGGTCTCTGTTACAAAAAGAACAAGCTTGTTAATGCAGTTGCAAATACCATACAAAAGTGAGCTGACATCTTAGCTGCCCACAGCCATATGTGGAAACCGTGATAGATCATCCCAGCAGGTGCTTCGGTATTTTGCCAACAGAGGAGCTTCTACCCTCTCCCCACTGGAACGGGCGCCAATAACCAGAGCCCTCAGGTCTCAGTGTGACACAGTATCATCCAAGCCTTGAAGCCGCAGCGAGGCTCACACGTCATTTCAGACCTC
>NW_008583176.1:0-27286 GCF_000691845.1 Merops nubicus | reverse complement strand
GTGCATCTCATCAGGGCCCATGCACTTATGTATATCCAATTTCCTTAGCTGATCACTAACCCAGTCTCCACTGGCTAACAGAGAGTCTTCCCTCCTCCAGGCTTTCTCTCCTACATCTAAGGTCTGGAGTTCACAAGGGCTGGTCTCAGGATTAAAGACGGAGAAGCAAAGAAGGCATTCAGCAGCTCTGCCTCTGTTTTGATTCCTCTTTGGTCACATCCTGAAGATATCTACAGTGTCTGCTAAATCTTGAGACTGTAAGCACTTAGTTTTACTCCGAATCCATTGGAGCCCATTTGCCCCAGCTGAGGTGGCTCCATACAGCAGATCCTGTTGGCCTAAGGTCTCCATGCCAGCTACGCCTCCGGAAGAGACCAGGGTTTAACTCTCTAAAATGCCTATTTAATCCTGTTCTTCTGTCAAGAATAGCTTCCCTGATGGAAGATATTTTCTCCAGATGCTTTTCTAAGTCTTTGCTAATCAAATCAAATACGCCTTTTCGTGTAATTGAACCTTTAGGTTTTTAAGCACATGAACACAGAATTCGCAGTGTAATTGCAGAAAACTGAGGGGAACAGCAGTGGGCACAGGGACATGGGAACTCTGCTGCTCACCAGAGAGCCAGAAGGACATTTCAGCAGCTGGTAAAACCTCCCCTTTAACAACACCACCAGTCTCCAGACCTAGGAGAAAGCATTCCAGATTCCACCTTTGAAATGAAGCTTATGGGCTCTTTTACTTACAAAGAACCTGAAAATTAAAACAAAATCAAATTACTGTGGCTTTTCAAAAGTAGTCTTTGGGTTCTCTTTCAGCCAAGGGGAGTTAGTAGGGAAAAATGCACGTGCACACGTGCACATTGCATCTTGCTGCCCAGAGGAACCCAAGAACATGTTATAGCCAAAGAACAGGACGGCTCACCTCCTAAAGCTTTCAGCCAGCTCTACAGACAGTGACAAAAATCAACACAAGTTGCCTTCTCCTGCAGCTGCAGCCATGAAACGTTATATTGACTGCTGCCTGCTCAGGCTTTCAGCCCTGCAGGGCAGGTGGCTGCTTCCTCGGTACGCCGCCCAGCTGCCCCGCGAGGCTGGGGTGTCACTTCTGCACCAGGTGAAGAAGGGACAGTGCAGCCCAGCTGCCACCCACCAGAAGCACCTTGCAGCGCTGTGTCCTTGCCCAGCCTCAGCTTAGCATTTCTGCAGTCCAGATGGTGGGAAGTAACCTGAAACTCATGCCCCTCTGCCTTTTAGAAACTACCAGCTTGCCTCCAGACACAGGACCCTTCCCTGGGAGCACCCCATGAAAATGCTGGCAGCACAGCTCTGATAGTGTTGGAGATAAAGAGAAGATGAGACTTTGAACACCACTAGTCTGGCTGCATTTGGACTTCTTCCATGTGGTTTTGTCCTTGTGCTGGAAGACACCAACCACAAAAATTTATAAGCATACCAGTGCATCCAGTCACTGAAACTACGTAACTGTGCATCTGATCTGTACGTGCAAGAACTGCAACCTTTTCCACAGGAGCTGGGCACTGGGGCACACAAGCATTCCTTACGCAGATGTGTTTATAGTTCCTTTACTCGTGTAATAACTGTACATGGAAAAGAGACACAGAGCTATGCCTCTCTTTTGCATACCAACCCAAACACTGAATACTGCCCCAGCAGCACCCCCCAGCTGGAAGCTCTCCCCCTCACTGCAGGACAGGCTTTGTGACAGTGAGCAGGGAAAGCTGCTTTTAAAAGGCCAAGGACAAGAGGATACACGGGCAGTGCTGCCAGATGCTCAGTTCTCCGCAGATTTCTTCCATTTCTGGCCATCATTTGGCATCAATGGTGAAATGAAAAAGCATTCCTTGGGGTACCAAAGGCAGAGCATCCATTCCCTGAGACAAAGGAGGAAGGATGCTGCTGCCCAGTGAAAGATAGCAAGCCAGATGATCAGATCTGTAAGGAAGTAACTCAGATAAAAGATAAGACAAACAAACATCAACAGGGGATAGGGAATATACTGGGAAAACAGTGGAAGTTTCCCAGTACCAGGAGACTGAAATGATTTAAAAGGGGGAAAAAAAAGAAGAAACAGACTGGTGTGTGTGTGGTGGAGAGTTAATTCCCATGCTCACTCTGCTGTGGAACAGGTGTCTGAAAGACCATCCAGCTACAGCATCATTAGAAGAAAAATCCAGTGTAACATCAAAGATATTCTAATTACTACATCTAATTATGAGGAAGAGTAAATCACCATGAAAAAATTATCTGTCAAACAGAGTATAAACACATAATTGACAATCAAACTGAGAGCTGTCAGCCATCTTCAGAGGCTGCTGCTATGTATAAATACACTCCTTGTATTCATAAAGTAGAAGAGAGCTTCTGGAGTTATTGTAAAGCCCTATTAATCCAAGAAATATTTATATAAACTTGGCCCAAAAATGAAAACTTTGTCAAGTATATTTTCTCAAACTGGGGACCAGTAGGACCCTGCGTTATCAAACTGGATGTTGCTAATGCAGCTGGACAGATGTTTACAACAGTGCTTTGTGAAGTATCTGGTACTAATCTAACTAAAGAATTTTTAATTAGCCACTAATTTCCTCAAAACACACAACTCCAGATCTCCTGCCATAACCACAGAGAGGTCTAACTAAACCAGGATCCCTCAGAAGGCAGCATGAATTGTGCACCTAGCCCCTAAAGCTCAAGGTTTTATACACTTATTAATTTCTTGCTCTTTCTCCATCAAAGGCCATGCAAACAAAGTAAAACAGAGTCACTGTCATGTAAAGATGATGCTTTCAACAGGACCTGAGTGACATCCCCACCAAGCACCCCGAGGGCCTCATCCTTACCGTTTGCAGCAAGCAACTTGTAGCAATTCTCCAACCTCAGCTTGGAACTCAGCCCAGACTCAGGAGGCCACAGCCACCACTTTGGGTGGATGCTGCTGTTCCGTGGCCAGAGCTGCCCATGTCCCATGGTGAGATGGTTGTGCTGGCACTGATGACAGGTTTGAGAGTGAGCTGGAGCCAGACAGGCTCCTTTTTGGGCTGTGTCGCTCGGAAAGCAAATCAAGCAGCCCTTCCACTCTATGACAGGTGCTTTAATGACCAAGGATGAGATTTTTTTGGCTCCTGCCTTTCGAACGGAAAGCTCTGTGGATGGGCTACATGCATCCACAAGCTGCTTCAGCTACACAGAAATGCTCTGAGGCTTTACTTTGTTACTGATCCATCGCCGAGGCAGCAAGTGCCAGTTGTACTGCACAGATCTACTATGTTCACAAACTGTTATGGGTCCTTTTAATATATTTATCTATTTTGTTTTTAAGAAGTGAAGGCCCAACAAAGTTCAGATTTCCATTTAGGATTTTTACAGCACTGCAGCAGGGAGGACATTTGTGAATTGACTGGATTTTAGTGCTTTGGTGGTACAAATGTTTCATTTTAAAATTAGATGAGGTTATTTATTGTCCTCTGTGAGCATTTCCATCATTGATAAAAGCACTGATAGACTAAGAGGCAAAAGACTCTATATCATTGCAGTCAATCATGAGACAGACTGCCCTGAAATCCATGGAATTCCAGGGTCTGAGGAATTTTGTAAGTGGCCTATTCCTAATTAGTAATGGCATTTAGTTAATCCCTAATGATCTCCTTGGCTCAAGCTGAGTCTTGAATCACAGTTTTCTGCCCTCAGCCTCAAGTCATGGTGTTTCTCTTCCATTTTATGAAAACAGACTCAGTTACATCCATTTTAAAGGTCTCTGGCAACAGTAGTACTGAATACAGTATCCACACAGGTAATTATTCAGGCAAAACGTCCATTAAACCTGCAGCGTTGGCAGATAATGTTGCTTACAAATAGCTGTTCCTACTCACAGGAGTGACCTTTACAAGAAATGAAAGGTGCAGCCTGTACCTTGAACTGAAACCCACACAACTCTGTCTAATCACACATTTAGGATTTTTAAAGGAGCAGGCATTTCTATTAGAAAACTGTAAGGAGACAACACTGATTTAAAGATAACACTAGCTAACAGCCTGGAATGTTAGAAACTCAAGTATTGAGCTGCATATGAAAGTATCATTCCCCTTCAGCACAAAATTCTTGAGTCTGAACAATAACAGTTTTTTAACCCACAGACCATCGATGTCAGGGGTAGATGCTGTGCCTGTGCATCACCTGCTCTCAGCAGAGCAGCAGTGGCACAGCTCTGTGTCCAGTGGAACAGGTCATTTCCAGCCCAATGGCTTCTGGGAACGAAGCCTTATGGAAGCCTCGCAAAGGAGAAGACCCTCAGCACAAAGTCAAGGAAGAAGAAATTCTACCACACTTGAACCATTTCTTCTCAAAGCTGGGTGTTTCAGCTAAAGGAAGGTTTCTAACAGAACGTGAGGCTGGGACTGGAGGGGCTGACGTACCAGAGTATGGTGCTTCCACATTTGTGCCTTGCAGAGGAACAGAGCAGTCAGCCATGGATGGGATTGCCTTAAATCACTACAGCTAGATTTTCCAGAGCTTTCAATTGATACCCTTGGTAACTCAGACCAATCACTGGCTGGAACACAGAGATCTTAACTGGACCATGCCAAGTGACCCTGTACTGGGAGCAGCAGAGTTACTTCCAGCATTAGGACTGTTTACTTGGTCACCTCTAAACTGCCTCAGTTTCCCTTTCATCAGAAAGCATATTACAGGGATGTTGTGAGGCATAATTTAAATTTGCAAAGTATTTTGACATCACTACCTACAGATCTGTTCTGAATGTTTAATTTTTATTTATCATATCCTAGACAGCAAATCAGTCAGCAACACACTAATTAAAATGAAACTATTAGAGAAGCCTGCAAGAGAAGTGATGTTTAGCTTTTTCACTAAGTAGCAGTGACAGATACAGATTGGGAACATGTTCCATAGCATGAACATGAAGCCCAGCTGCAGCCTGAGACACAGCAAAGCCTGGAAGAACCACAGTCATTTGGATGCAAATGACAGAGTTGTCCACAGAAACATGAATCAATGACAGCACCCGTGTGCAGAGATGTGGAAGCTCACTGCTCAGTCTCCTGCAGAGGATGGGAATACTTCTCTCCCTTGTCCACCCAGTTTGTTCCTGCCAAATAAAGCGGCACATACTGCAAATTGCTTTCATCAATAATGAAGCCAGGAAAGGTAAAAATAAAGTGACAGGGAACAGGGATCCAGGGCTCATGTGGCAAAACAGCTCTGAGGATATCACACTAAAAACATATGATATCACAACTATTCCCAAGAGAGAGAGGCTCGAAGAGTCGCTTTGTGTCGGCTGGGGAAGATGGAGACTCTGGGGGCGGCCTTGCCCTTCACAGTGTTTCAAACAAGTCCTTTCCGTCATCTCCCAAGCAGGTGAGCAGCAGGGTAATGGGATGGAGAAATTAGAGTTGCTATGCTCCACAGTTGCTCCCCTGTGAGGCAAGAGGCTCGGGAAGACAGCACGGGGAGGCAGAGCGAACGTGCAGGAGCAGGCAGCCCAGGCAGGCCACTACAGCACATCAGCAAGAGGTGGAAGTTCAAACTCCTGTGGAAATGGGACATAGTCACAAATCTGAGAGGAACTAGAAATAGCAGAGCACCGTGAAAGGGTCTCACCAGCAGGACAGGGGCAGTCACGAGGACTACAAGCCAGCCAGCTGCACTGCACAAGCCAGATGCTGCTGTATCCTGCATTGCCAGGGGGCTGAAAGGAGCCTCAGCCTCCAGCCAAATGGAAAATTAGTCCATGGATGTATTTGTGGGCCAGGGCAACACAGAGACAACTGGGAGGAAACTATCTCAATACTTGCCTGGACTAATGACTCAGAACTGCCCAAACAGCTGTGTCAGACACCAAGGATATCTGCAGGCAATAAAAGGCTCCGTACCAGATGCAAACCCAACCTTCACCGTGCAGGCCAGCACTGGCGGCTGCAGGAAGGGGGTTCCCTAAGAGAAAGCTCTATTTTGAGCACAAGGGACATCAACCCAAGAGCCACAGGTGGGGTGGAAAGGTCTTGATGTGCAGATGGGCACGCTTACCCACTTTGCCAGTCTACACAGAGAGCACAACGCTGCACAGTATGAGAACCAAAGGGCAAATCTTGCACAATGTCCTTGCTAGGGATTCACTTCTGCCCATGTTTGAAGTTCTTAGTACATGGCAAACTGCAGCCTAAATGTGTCTGAGTTAATGGAGAAGCTTGAAGTTGGTGCTGAAGGAAACAGTACCCCTTAAGAGGACCTGCTCCTTTGTTGGCACTTTGTATGAGAAAAAAAGGCCACGTGAGACTAAACAAGCCCTTCTAAACTATTATTTACCTACTCACATACTGTTCTTGTGGTGTAACCAAAGTAAACGCCTGTACTGATAAGCAAGGAAACATGGCTGGCACTGGGCTAATGCCCTACCCACTGCAAGGCTGTTGGATCAGACCTCTGAAAGTCCCTGCCCCTAAATGCCTCTTTCAGCCTCTAGACAAATTGCATCCTTAAAACATCCTGTCTCAAAGGACAATAAAGAGTCATTTATTTTTCAAGGCACAGAAGTCCACATAGACCAGAATGTGGGCAACACTGCCCACCAGCCAAAGCCTTGTGGAGCCTTCATTTCTGAAGCTACACAAGCACAGAAAACATTGTCTCAACATTGATTTCCTCCATAATTCTCAGAGTTGGAAGCTGCACTCCATCAGGTTCCCACTAACATTTATCGCCTCCACAGGACTACTAGACAAACTTTTTCCAGCATTCCTCAGCCTGTGTTGGGAACTTCTTTTCCAGACAAGCACATTTCTCCCAGTTGCATTCTTCCACCTCCTGTGTTGTCCTGCTCACTGCACACCAGGCTACAGCCATGGCCACACACGTGCAGGAGCAGCCCCGAGCTCTGCTGCTGAACTCTTCTGTCACTTCAGGCAAGTGGTCAGGAGCTCTTGTTGCCTCCATCATGCAGCATTGACAATGCACCTTTTGCAGCTGTTGGGGTGATACAAAGCCTTGGTGCCCATAACTGAAATGAAGAGTTAGGTCAGTATAAATCCTCACTCGTGCTACCTTACATTAGAGATAAACCCTTTTGCTGACACAGCTGGTACTTCACCCCTTGTGAAAACCCTACTATTAAACTCACTTACTGGTAAGCACTCAACAGGATGGATAACACTAATATGACTTGCCTGCAGTCCATGACTGGCCCTGGAATACAGAACCCAAAAGTCAGGTCTGCCACACGAAATTTTAAGAGTACCAGCAACTGCAGCCAAAATTCATTCAGGACAATCAAGAAAGATTTTGAAAGAAAAATAGTCTGCAGGAAGTTATAGACCACTCCCTCTCAGAATTATCAAGTATAAGGAAAAGTCCATAAAAATAAGCAGTGATGAGTTAAGAGGATCAGTTGTGAATGAAGAGAGCCCATGAAGGACAACTTGTGGATTATTTCAACTAAAACCAGGGATCTACAAGTAGGTTAATTTTAAATACAATGGAAAACAGAATTGATCCACTAAGTAAAAAGTGTGGAACTGAAGAGAGGGCTCTGGATCCTGCTCCAGTGGCTGTTTTGTGCCCCCTGCAGAGAGACTCAAAGGGACTACACACAGCAGATACTTTGTAAGTCACTGCCCAGCTCCACTGCCATGCATGAGCAGGGCATCCAAGTGAAGCATTATTGTCCCCACTTGGCAGAAAATGTGAAGACCAGCTGAGAGGTCTCCCAGCCAGGCAAATGCAGCTGAAGTGTTGCATACTACCACTCTTGGCTTCCACTCAGAGCAGAAGCACATTTAATTTTAAAGAGCAAATGGAGAGCAGAGAATAAAAGTGATTTCAGTTGCATTTATAAAGAAGTGTCCCAAGCTTTAGAAAAGACAGAGCTACAACATGATCAATGAGGTCAGAGATATCTCCCTAGAAGTATGCTCCTAACATCTGACCTCAATAACAGCAGATTGAAAGATAAGTTCTCTATCAAGATAGGCTTGGTCAGATTCATAAAGACAAACGCCCCAAACAGGCACAGGAGAAAATTCCGCAGGAAAATTGCCTGAATGAAGAGTGAGGTTCTCTGCAAAGCCTCGTCCCCTCTCTCAGTATCCCACAGTTATTTGGCTAGAGCAGGGACGTACCAAAATGGCCACAGTTCATCACACTAATAAGAGTAATCTGGAAAGCATTACATCCAGTTCCTTGCTCTCCCATTTGGTAAATCATGTCATTGCACTGGGCCTCTGTTTCCCTGCCTGGCAAAGAGAATTAACAGTATTTATTTTGCACAGAGTGTGGTATGAGATTCTGCTTTTTACCTGTCTGTTCATGGTCCTGAAACCTGCATGCAATGAGTTTTTCAGCATGCCAGTCACATTTTCTCCTTTGGTATCTCCAAGGCACATTTTGTACTGCCTAATCCTGCCCATCAGTCTGTTGTGCCTCACTGTGTCAAGTGTCTTGCAGATGTCTGTGTCCATCGCTTCCCACGTGAGACTGCTCACTGCACCACCTTAAAGGGAGTAGAAACCCCACTACACTTGTCTGACAAGATTTAGCCATACTGGCTGATTTTTATCATCTCTTATATCATCACCAGATTCTTACCTAGCCTGACTGAGGTCAGACTCACCAGCCTACAATTTCCTGAGCATGGCTGTGCTGAATAGGCAACTCAGCATCTTTGCAAGTGGGTTAGGGATGAATGTGAAGGGTAACATTTTGTGAGAAACAACACTAGGTGATGGCATTAATTTAAGACAGATCTATGCTACAAGCTACACATGCTGTTGTCCAACTTCCTACCATCTGCACACCAAACTTTTAGCTTTATTTTAAATAGACACTACTCCCATGCTTGTATACTTAGATGGAGGCATAATACATGTTGCTCTTGAGATGCACTCCCCCCCTCACAATTTGTGCTTGTGACTGTAATGGAAATATGTTAAATACATATTTCTGTTCTTGTATGTGGTTTTTCAATGCCACCCACAATTCCCAGTGCCTGCATATTCTGGTTTCTCACATCCCACTTGTCCAATGCGCTTTGAATGTTGCCTGCTACTTGAAGTCCAGATGACCAGAGTTTACCCTTAACTTTCACAAACTTCTCTCAGGCTCTCTCTAAATCAGCCCCACTCAGTTGCACAGCCCCAGACAGGATACTGCAGAGCACCCCCAGAAGCTTTCTAGGGGCCTGGATCCCACCCCAATGCCAGCATCACCAGGAGGAAACAGCACAGTAACCAGGTTGCTCCCTCCCCACAAAGAGCTCATCTCGCCCCTTGCCATAGTTTTTCAGCAGTCAAACTTCAGCAAAGAGGCCAAAGCAGAGGGAAGTGGGGCAGACATCTGTGGAGCACCAAGCTGAAGGTCCTGGAAGAGTCTCTGATGCTGGGAGTCATGGGTTAACACATGCCTTAGCGTTACTTTTCTAGGATCAGACAAAAGCCAGGAAAGCAAAGGGTATAAAACGCCAAGAGAGAGGCAGTACTCACACCAGCTAAGAACCATCTGCAGAGACTGTAGTTATCCTGGTCACACCAGAGGATACCTGACAGTCACCTTTAAGCATCAGTACCGAGACAGCTCTTGCAGCTCATGGCTGTTTTGCAGCACCAGGGGCTGAGCTGTGGGCACAGTGCACAGCATCTATGTGTTTCTTGAAGTTACCTCAAAGGGAACAGATGTGCCAAGATCAAAGAACACTTCCTAGCTTAGCCATTCCTTAGCTCTTGTCTCCTTCACCTGCCTGGTTTTCCCAACAAAGATGAAAATATTGGTACACTCTTAGGCTCCTATGATACGTTGAGGACATTAAACCTATAAGTCTAATTTTCTGCAAAATCTCTGCAAGTGTGCAGACAGATTCACTGCCATTCACCATGTCTCCCATTTGCATTGCAAAGTGGAACTGGTGCACCCAGCAACAGCAGAGCTGTGTACACCTCATGGCCTTCAACACATACACACACAGGAGCACAATCCTACTGGCACAAAAGTGCATTGGTGCCAAGAATTTGGGTTTCGCCCAGGAAAGGAAAAACTTAGTATTTTTAAATATCCTTACATCTGTCACAAACTTTTGTGCAAGGCTCTCTGTTTCATCAAAAACTCCAAAAGCTGATTTTCTCAGTATTTTTATCTCTTCCAGAGGTCACCAAGGGAGCATGGGTCTCAGTTACACAAGGATGTTCTACGTCATGCTTCAGTTTGCAAATGCCACATGGACCCGTGACAAAACAGGCACCTTCCAGCGTATGCAGATGAAAGCACATGGAGACCTGTGTGCTGTGGTTTTGTAAAAGGCTCTGCATGTGTGAACTTACCCGATAAAAATATAACCTCTGTAGTGAGGAATAAAGCTTCATCCCTAGGAAATATGGCCTAGATTCTCAACTGGCATAAATCAAACAGCTCTGAGCGAGCTGACAAAGGGTTGCACCATGAAATCAAAGAAAGAAGCAAACATGTAGCCAGAAAACTGGTTATTGTTCAATCTCTTTCCTTCCCAGCCCCATAACACACACACATAGCCCCAAATATCATCTCCTCTCTTCTTTGAAAGACACATACTTGTGTTCTTCCCAGCCCTCCCTGCTCCTCCCACAAGGACTGAAAGTTAGCTATCAGTCTGACACAAACATGGCAAGGCACTGTGCTCCTTAGAAACGAGTTAGCATGAGCTGTATGCTAAAACTACAAAAGAATCAGTATTTTGTTGCTCAAAACATCATGGAAAGACATGAGCACTTGCACCAGCCCCTCCTGTGTGCTTCCTAGCCCCCAGAGCAGAACTGCTGGAACAAGGGCTGCACGCCAAGCTCTCTGGCACAGGCGAAGCCACCCAGCCCCACAGCAGGCAGTGGTGTGGATCAGCCATTTCACACTCCAATGAATTCCTTTAATTCTTGTTTCATTCTTTTCTAATGTTCAAAGTCTACCTTGAACACATGCAGACTTGGAGTATCTTACCAAGCTATTTTAGGAAAATATGACAGACTAATTTCCATTAGAAATACATTAAACAGATCTTCAGCTGGATTTTCAAATTGTTCCTCATTTATATTCCCTTTGAAATCTATCAACTTCTTCACTACTACCTAGCTCTTCTACATTAGAATATAAAACTAGTGCTTCAAAGAAAAGTCACTTTCGCATGTAGAGTCATTCGATAACACTTTGTTATCAGGGTCAATTTTTAAGCCAATATTTTCTCCTCCTCTCTGAAGGACTGTCAGGCCAATATCTTTCTCCCCTTATCTTCCTGTTCATACCGCTCTTTAGCACTGGTGTAATTTCTTTCCCACATTTCTTTACTCCATGGCTTGATAGTTTTTAATGAGCTTTTCACAACTGTGGTTTTATCTAGCATTAATTCTGTACCTTCGGCTCCTCTCCCTGTTGTGCAGGTCAGGAGTAGGCCCGTTGTAATCAGTGATCCTGCACTAGCATACAACACAAATATTACAGTTTGTTTTCAGTATAAAACTGTGTCAGCCATGATTACAAGACAGTGCTTTGGCAACTGGTGCATCAGCTAGTTCAGTGTCTCAATCAGGTTTCTAGGAGAAAATGTTCCCTGATCACAAACCCACTTAAAACATCTTTGTTTGCTGGGGGTGGGAGAGCTGTTGACTGAACTGAGCTGGAAATCAGGCTTCACAAAGCTGCTGAGTATCACTACATTAGTGCATCAGGGAAAAAAAACTTTTCACCTACAGCCTATGGAGGAGGTGGGTGGAATCTGGACATCCCCAGCAGCTGAGCTGGTGATTTTCACAAGCACCACATTCCAGGGAGTACAAATGGAGAAACTGGGACATGACTTTCAGTTTGACAGGGAAGGAGTTTGCTGACAATGAATGAATCTCCCTGTGACTTCAACACTTGTTGGAGGAAAAAAGACAAATTTTAAGTGCCATGGAAATAAAAATACCCCTTCATTTCATTTTATCCTGTCACTCTGAACAAATGTACTACTTGTTTTTAAGGCTACTTTTCTGATGGCCATACAATTTCAGAACAGAAAAACCAGCGTCAAGCACTGACAAAAATCACTGCCTCCAGCCATTACCTAGTCATATGGAAAATATTTGACTGAGGAAATAACGTCCTTCATTGGAGAGCTTGAGTGATAAGCTGCAGGCAGAAAAAGCAGAATCAAATCACTGTCAAACCTATATTCACTCCCAAGACATATGAGCACCCTACTTGAGCTCAGTGAAAGTCTTTGAGGCTGTTGAAGTAGGAAGCATAACGAGAGGAAAAGAGGATTTTTAAGTCAAGCACTGAAAAGTACCAGAAGATGCCCACGACCTGCCCAGAGACCACAAACTCAGGAAGAGCCAAGAAACAAAATAACAGTGATTGTACCAGAGGCTTGTATTACAACAAAGAATATTCAGTTTTGATTGTTCCCAGCAGGTAGAGTTCTTGGCAGCAGCTTCTGCAGCTACATGTTGCTTCCCAGGATCTTTCACCTTTCTTTTCCCCAAGTCATGTTTATAGGCCTTACAGCATTTTAACACATCTCAAAAGTGACTTTACAGAACACAGGTCATTTTCTTTTGGCTTTCCATTGTATTGAAGCTAAACCCAAGCAGAAAAATGGCTACACACCACATAAGCAGCAGCAGGGCTGAGATGCACATCAAATCCCCTGTAGAGCAAGACCAGACAGACACGAGGTTACAAAGGTATCTAGACCAGTGCAACATTTAACAGGTTGTATTTTAAGCAGTGAGCACCAAACCAGGAAGAAAGAATTTAGCCCCAGCTGCAGGCTGTAGAACTACAGCAAAGTCCAATTTGTGCTAAAAGATGAAGGTGTGAGTTACTGGTGTCTAATACTGCACCTTCCATCTTTCACTATGAAATGGTTCTTGGACAGGAGCATCATTTTATTAAGCAGCACGTAATGCTCACTGTAGTATATGCAGCAGCACAGTTATCATGCTCTATTTCACAGCACTAAAATGAACTATTCTCCAAGCAGAACTCTTCATATCAAAGATTCAAACATCTCAGGCTTTGATGCTGCCAGAAGAGGTCCTTTTAATTTTTGATATGCCTCTAAATAGTCCAAGATGTTACAAGTCACAGTGGAAAGCAAATCAGACTTTGACTCCTGAAACAGGCAGAAGTCACTAAAAGAGCCCAAGCGAAGGGCAGTTTTGAAAACCTAGACACGGCAGGCTTTTCACACAGCCTGGCAGTGATCTGTGGAGTAGAGAATGCATTTCAAATGAATCCATGCTTCTCTACCTGAATATTGAAATGTGGCAGTAAAAGAGAGGGGAAAAAAGGGAACCCTGAGATTGACTGTGCACATAAAGCATCTTTCAAGTTTGAAAAAGAGCACGCCAAAGACATAAGACCCTCCCTGGCAGGACAGAGCAAGCAGCACCTTCTACTCTCAAGTACTCACCCATTCTAAACATTATCTAGCTTACTGATTTACATAACCAGGTTTTGTGCTCTCCAGCTGAAACTTTCCACTAGCGACCTTGGAGCAGGAGACAGAGCCTGAGCCTGACAGCATCCTCTGCTCAGCAAACACCTCCCCAGTGCTGTCCTGGAGCAGCACCAGGACAGGCAAACCCAAGCAGCACAGGCACTGCAGCCTGTCCCTTTGGTTCTTGAGGGTACCACGGCCCCCAGCACCCCTGCTCAGGGCATGGAAAGTCTGGGCAGATGCTGAATAAAACATCTCCTTAAATGAGGTACAAAGTTTCCTTTAAATCTTCAGCAACACAAGATCCAAAATGCCAAACCCTCTATATGGGAGCACTGTCTATAAAAATCTGTATAGCAGGAAATTGTGTTCCTATAATATGATGTTGTTCTGCCACTAGGCATCATCAGATTCCTTAAACTCAATTTCTACCCCTCCTACCCGTGGCCATAGCCTTGCTCGCACTCTGTGTTTGCTGCAGAAGCTAGACATAAATCTCTCAGAAGCCAGTCAAATTGATCTTGGTCTCCCAAGACAGTCTCACAGTGCTCTGCTCTCCCAGCACGAAGCAGTAACCAATACCAGAGTGCCATCTATAGCTATTTCACATGATTTTGCAGCAAAACGGAGTAAAAAACACATACACGTGCGCATTCCCCTTTCTGGCATCAGGAATAGCTCTCAGAAACTTCTGTCATTAAAGGTCTGAAAAATAAGTGAATTTAATTATAGGAAAAGATGTAATAGTAGCTGCCCTAAGAGGGGCTTTACTTCTGGCAGAGTGTGGGGAATAAAGCCGCTCTCCCCCTCCCCCCTAAAAAGGAGGGGCAGAGCATATGCATACAGCCCACTGACTGCTGCCGAGGTGGCCCAAACCCAGCTTATAGAACAGACTTGTTACAGATACAAGAATGCATCTCATTTAATACTGTGTGGAAAAAAAATGCTAGAACAGGTTTTCATTTTTAGGGCCAGGAACCAAGAATAAAGCAAAAAGAGATGGAGATGGTATTCCTCCCTCAGGGCACATCCCTGACCGACACACGAGCCACCTCCACCAGCTCTTCCCAAGGGAAAGAGGGTTCCTGGGGAGATGTTTCACAGAGGTGCTGAGCTGGCTCCTCTAGACATAAAAAGCTTATGGCTAAGCCCAGCAACACAGCCTGAGGAAACAGATTTTGGAGAGGCCATGTGGCAGATGGCCAACTTGTCCCCTTCTGCCACCAAGTCAACCTGTGCAAGCTGCAGCCAGTAAACCCGTAGAGCCACACTCCTCCTCCTCGGGCACACCCAAGCCCTGGTGCTGCCAGGTACAGAGAGGTCAGCAGCACTCTGCCCGTTCCCTCCTCCAGCCCTTTGGGGTCACAACACAACCCTCCCCATGTGAGTAATTACAGGCTCCAATGCACGCTTGCCTGTGACATAGACTATGTCCCAAAAACCTAGCCAAACAAAACCCCTGTCATTTCAGAGTAGGGCATCCCAACCAGGCTGGCAAAGTGCTCTCAAGTGTCTGCTGGCTTGTAGTGTCAGAAACTGGAACAGTTATGTAGCTATTTCCAGAGGTTGCATTTAGCATTCCCTCCCAGCCATGCTCCACCTAGGAACACAGAGGGAATTTTCATGCCAGGACTCAGCTCTTCAGCAGATACTCTGTCCCTGTGCTAACCTGTCTAACAGGGTTCCTCTGTACCCTTTTGAGGACCACACAGATTTTTGCTGCTAGTCAGTGAGCTTCTACCAGCCTCTGTGGTCGTGCTGTGGGAGTACAGACACACCCACTGCACCCAGTGATGGGAGGGACACACACAGCAGACCACACGGGAGAGGAAGAGGCCTCTCCTCTCCATCACAAAGCTGCCTTGTGGGAAGGTTCACCATGAATGGACTAGTTAGTGTTAGTGCACTAAGACATGTAAACAGGCTGTTCCTTTTCAGACTTGCTGGTCAGCTCAGCAGCATCTACTTTGATTAACAGTTCATTTATAGGGTTTGGGGTTTACACATGCCACTGGCAAGGATCCACAGCTGGGTCCTTACAGAAGCTGTCCTGCCCAACTGGAAGGTGAAGTGCAGAGCAGAGTGTACACATGTGCAATGATGGAGAGATGTGTAGAGATCACTGCTCCAGTGAAGACAGTTCCCCAGTACGCCTTAGAAAGCTGGTCTGAAAATTTCAGGTAAGGCAGTTGAATTAAAGCATGTTCCACACAAAGCTACAGAACAGATTTTACTTACTCTGGGGGAAAGCAATATTTTTCACTAAGATGCTGACGAGCAGTTGTGGGTTGATTTTTCTTTTTCTTTTTTTAAAGCAGGTTGATGATGAAAATCTCAGAACAGTATGACTATCATGAGAAAGATTTCTAAAGCAGGAAGCATGACAGCCCCACACCCACAACAGCAAAAGCAGCTGCCACAAGCAAGTTCTGATCCTGCACTACTTAAAGCTACTTGGAGCTTTGACATTGTCTTCAATGCAGTGAACAGCACAATATGGAATTAACTAGAAGCCCAGTATAAGAGAGGAAAACCAAATGGGTGGTATTACCCAAGTCAGAAGGCATTTCTCATCCTCATGTCAAAGCAGGAACTGCCTGAACAGAAGTACCAGGACCACGACCACTTACACTCAGGACCTGCAGCACTAAGAAAGGATTCCACTAATAAGAAATACCAGTAATTAAAACCATTTCTAACCTCATCTGAAGCTCACTGCAATATGACTTCAGTGCCTCCCAGATTCTGAATGCTGGAAGAGAAATGTCTTCTTGATGCTAAGAGAGGGGATTAAAAAAAAAAAAAATCAGAGCAGGTTGTTTCATTTTTATCTGGAACATTTCCACCTGCCCACCTCCTTTCTGCCCAAAGCCTTTCCAAGTTCAGTAGAAATCCATGCCTGGCTTTAAGCACAGGCAACACAGGAAGCTGCTGGGTGTCGGGAAGATCCCCACAGTCCCTTTGCCTCTGCTACCACAGTGGAAAGCCAGAAACGTTGCTGTCAGAGAGCTGAGAGAAGATCAACTGGGAGCAGGGGCAGCTGCCTGGAGTGCTGGACCACAAGTAATCACAGCCTCTGCCCCTGCTGCTCCTCGGGGTAAGGGAACAGCAGGCCCAGCTCTTCAGGAAGGCATCTGTGGCAGCATAGCCCACAACAGGGAAGTATCTTCCCTGCATTTGAAAAAGTTTTGGAGGAACCTTGTCTTACAAAATGGCAGAAACCAACTGGCAGCATCCCACTGTCCCTGAGCAAGGCAGTGGCTCCGCTGCTTCAGGGACTCCTAAAGGAGACAAGACCCCTTCCTTTGCAAAGGTCAGTGCAGCAAAGCAGCTGTTCCCCAAAACACACCTCCTCATAGCAATGCCAGAGCTCCCCAAGCCAGTCTGATGCTGTGAAAACAGCAAAAGCAATGCAGGACGGGTAAAAGGGGTTTATAAGGTTTGCCCCACTTTGGGCACTACTGCATGCTGTAAACTCCTGGCTACAGGGGAATCATCCCCACAGCTCTACATGGACAGCCTGGTGTGGAGCAGAGTCTGGCTGCAGGTAGATGTCAGCTACTTCTAGTACTACACGGGTCACCTTGTTACAGGGCTTGAGGTTCTGGTCTGAACCAAGGACCCACTACACAGTATAAAGCATTAAGATTCTCAGTGCAGAGAGCTTTCAAAGGCGCAAGGAACAGCCCCTGCTTTCCACACATTAGCACATTGAAATCTGCACAGCAAGCCTGTCAAACAAAGCAGCTGCTCTCTGGCTCTCCTACACCTCGCCTCAGATGGAAGAGCTTCAATTACGTGGCACGTCTGCAGGATTTTAGAGTTAAAAGAGCTGCTGCTATTTCACATGCTTTAACTTTTGCCTCCCTTTAGGCACTGTGCGAGATCTGATGCACTAGTCTGCTCAGTTTCATATGGTGGCTGAATGCAAAAGGCTGCCCTCAGAGTTTGTTTTTCACAGCACGGGTGTAGGAGTACAAAACCAGAAAGCTACTTAATTACCAATTCCCTGCCCCTACATCTTCAGGCTGGCAAGACAAGTTACAGAAAATATTTTCTAGAGGAATATGAACAACTGTAGAAAAAAATGTAATTACAAGCTACTGAAATCTCCAGTTTTACTTACTTTTATACAAGAGCTCTAAGATATTTACATACTTACAACGTTCAGACAAACACAACCACATCCCATGATTTTCAGAAGGAAGCATGGAACATCCTTCACAAATAAGAGTCAGCAACACTTGTAGACCAGTTCAGTTGCTGCTTAGATTCCACAGTAATGGCCATGCTAAAAGGCCCAATTAACTCCCACTGGCTTCAAAGAAGTAACTAAATTGGAATAGAAACGGGTATATCAACATTTTACCTTAACTTGCAGTCACCTCCTGCTTTTCTCTGTCGTTCTGGCAACATATTGATATCACCACACTCAGATTAGCTCCTGTTTCTAAACAAATACTGGAAAGGTGAATCTTTTCCCAAAAAAGATTCTACAGCAAAAGTAGTAGCATGTACTAAACTCTCATAATCCACAGTCATCTTTAAGAAAAAAAATTTAAGGAGCTGTCAGTTCAAACCATCTAATCTACTTGACAGGTTATTGAACCTTTCAACTTGTGTTGAGAACAGCTGCACATACATGTCTGTAATGAGAAATGTCAGAGTTAAAACAGCATAAAGTCTTGGTTTATATGCACCAGAAGTACATCAGCACAAAAAGCACAGCAGTGTCAGATCAGATTTCCTGCAAGAATACTTTAGTTACCTTGAGCCTTATTTTTATAATCATCCATGATACTTCCAGTAATCTCAACAGATCATCAGATTAGAGGACTTGTAGAAATGGCACTTCAGGCATTTAAGCATTTGCCTGACATGCTCTAACACAAAGAACAAATGAAAGAAATAATCTAGTTTGGAACTTGAGAAATTATCCTGCTCTGGAGCTAGCAGGATAAAAAAAGGAGCCAGAAGGCCTAGCTCAAGTGCCAAAATAAATGTACATCAGTAGTGTCACAGAGCTTCTGCAAGATGCAGCTTACATCAAGAAGCTACTTAGAATATGGCATGGAGAGTCAAGGCTGGAAATCAATGTAGGTTAGCTTCACACGGCACACGAACGTAGTGCTGCTCTCCACCCCACACTGGCCTGCCTGCTGCAGACTGCTGACATATTGGCTTACATGCTCTTATGGAACAGACTGAGTCATGCTGCTAAGACTTGAAAATAAACGTTTTTCAAAAAGCTCTGCATTCTGCAGGCAGTACATACAGTTTCTCAAAGCTGAGGCTCATGATACACACATTCTTGCCCATTTTGCCCCCAAGATCACCTTTGTGCACCGACTCACTTCTGCATGCAAAACACAGTTGTGGAACAGACAGCTACATGCACTCAACTTTAAGAAAAGAGTTAAGCCTTTTCTTAAAGGCCTCTTTATTTTTAAATTCCTTCAAAACATAAATTAAACAAATCAGATGCAAAACACCTGCATTTTAAATTAGCATATATTTTACTGTATCAATCACAGCAACCTCATACAGTAAGATACACAAAAATAGAGCATGGTATCACTTCAACACAGTTTTGTACTACAGTATTCCATGACATATATACACAGGACTTTTCTTTTCCAAAGCAAGTATAGTCCCTGCTATGTTCACTGTAAAAATTACGTGGCATCACAGTTTTAGTTATTCACTGTAGTGTGAGTAGCCATATGAAAATTGAACTAGTGAACTAGAAGATACACTGTATAGCAGCCAAACAGGCACCACACTTCAGAAGATGAACAAAACCAAAATAACCACCAAAATTAAAACCACCTTGGACTGTAATAGTAAAATCGGTTTTAAATTCTTCACTATATACATAATGTATATACATTTGTGTCATATTTATATATATATACACATATATTTATAAAAAACATACACGATTTTGAAAACCTTAAAATCATTCACCTAAAGAGTGAGTATTCAGCCCAACCTTCAGGGTCAGCAAGGCAATCCTTGCCTGTACCACGTTCAGTTACAGCTGCCTGACTCAGATTCCCCTGGCTGCCGAACGCGCCACTCGCTTTGTTTTTTAGTGCAAACTGGACAGCAACTCCTTTGTTCTCAGCCCTCTGCAAGACTCAAGTTTCGCCTTGTTTCCATAATACTTTTGACACCCATTTATGGCTAAAATGTTTTTAGTTATTTTACAACATTAACCTATATAGTTCCCCCTCTACCTACCTCGAGCCCTCCCCCCACCCCAAAACTGTAAGACAAATGATCATTCATGCATGTTTCTGTCACACAGGGATCAATGGACATTTAAGTTTAGAAGCCTACATTCTAACAATGTTTAGAAAACCCCTAAGTGAATAAATTCAGTGCAAAGTGGACTACATAGTTTACATCTCAGCTAGAGTTCTTTACAGATATTTTAAACACATTTAATTCTGCACATCAGACTAGGTTGCCTCTTAACTTCATCCTAACTATCTAGTTGGAGTAAGGAAGTTAGAAGGATTCTTTTGGGTTTTCCGTTGAATAAAACAAATAAAGCCTATTCATAATCAGGTGTTATTTGGGGGTCAGACTGTACAGAGCCTAGCACAATGGAGTCCTGGCTCTCGGCTAGGGCTCCTTGTGCTACAGTAATACAGATAAATACTATTATCTGTTTCACATCCATAACTGATGTGTTTACTTTAACAAGAGTCACAAATCAGCTCTGATTTTTAACCAGGCCAGTGCTTTACTTGCTGAACTACACTACAGACCTCACAGTGAATTTGGAAGCAAACATAACATTTATACTTACAATTTCCATAACCATGAAAGAAAAAGTGTGCACTGAGAACCAAAATCCTGCAATTCTTAGACAAGACTCCACTTGGACTAGTGGTAGCCTTATCAGAGTGGGGGAAAAAAAAGTCAAATTAAAACCCAAAAGATTGATCAAAGCCAACAACATCAGTCTGCTACAGCGACTATAAGCTATGAAATACAGTACAAGGAAAAACAAAAAGTCATTTGAACAAATAACCCAGAGAGACTTCATAGTTTCAATGATTCTACCACTTTTAAGAACTCAACTTATTAAATATTTATTAAAAATAAACTGTTTCCAAATCACCTATTTACAGTACAAAGAACAGTACTTAATACATGTGCAACAGAATGTAAGGAAAATCAGTACTCATCTGGAAAGACAAAACTCTAAGCATAATTTACCTGACATGAACACAGGTTCACCTCTTTGAAATACCACACAGTAAAAACCAGTAGGATGATATTGGCAACACCAGAAAATAAAGCACATATTGTCCAGAGTCAGATTGTATAAGTTGAAAAAAACAACTGGGAGATAAGGGGAGAAGGAAGAAACAAAGACAAAAAAAGAAGAGATGCTGTGGTGTTTGCATTTTGGAGATGAAGAAATGCACACACACTTTAAAAAAATAGTCCTTGTTGGCAAAACAAGCCATTCAATTGTTCCTTGCACACTTTGAAGTCATACTTTATAAAAAAACTGGCAGTAGTTCCATCACTCATAGAAAATGAGAATCTTAATTTTTAGACTTTAGTTTCAAGCCTTGCATGGTTTTTATTTGGGCAAGGAGGTGACCACAATGTAATAGAAAGTTGTGAAGTCAATTTTCTAAAGTACAACAGCTGCCAAGTTTTAAAGAAAAAGGTGCTCTTCTCCCCCATTTAAATTGAAAAGTAATGATTATTTAGGAGTTACCTAAATTATAGCAGCATGAAATCTAATGTGTCTGTAGCATCTGTGAAGCCACAAAAAAGACTCAAACACCAATCAAGAACTGGCACGTGATTACTGAACCATGGTTCCAAATACTTGGACATGTCATTTTGGTAAGAGGTCAGTGTACTTTCTTTTCAGTGGAGTCAGAACACCAGTCAGGATAGCCCTTTCCCTCCCCTGCTCCTTCCCCTCCAAAACAGACTGATCCAGTCTATCTGTAAACTACATGGGACAGCTGGGACGATTTATAGTTTAACTGGTTGTTAGGCATAAACCTGTGAAGCTCGCTCTTCCTACAGCACGGATCATAATAGTAAGCATTGAGGCAAGAGTCACACGAGACTTTTGAGCAAAACGTGCAAGTGTTTGCAGCTCCGGGTCGGTTACAAAAGCCGCAGCGTGAGGTGCTTGAAGGTTTGGATTTCGAGCTGAACTGAGCAGCTCTCTCTTGACTCTGAGTCTGTGATGAGTACTGAGATTTCTCCCTTAAAGCGGACGCAGGAGACAAGCCATCGTTTGGAAGTGGTTTGATTGAATAGGTGCTCTGCTTCACTGCTGGGTACTCCTGCCTAGAGCTGAAAAGAGTGTCACACTTTTGGCAAATGGAAGTGCCACAAGGTACGCCACAGTTTTGGCACTTGAGGGAAGCTGTCTCTTTGGCTAGGTGGGTGCGTTTGTGGTAAACAGGGTTGGCATCATTTCTCAACAGCCATACATCAGGCTTAATAGATTCTTGTCTTTTAAAATTTAACATACTTCTAGAATCGGGATCAGTGTATAAATCCAAGTCCTCCTGAGCAGAAAAATAGGAGCTGTAAGGGACATTTGTTCTGAGCATGCCATTGTGATGAGATGAAGTTGGCAAAAACTCGTCTGCACACCCGTGTGGGGAGCTTGACATTGTCAGAAGAGAGGGTGACGGACGGATAATTTCATCTTTAATGTCATCTTCCGCATCAACTAAAATGGGTTCTTTCCTGAGACTCAACGAGCTCATCAAAGGTGGTTTCTTAGCTTCCCAATAATTATCATATGCATCCACCGATTTAGAAGGCTTGCTCACTTTTGGCTTAAAATAATCTTTAGAAGCCCGCTCACTTGCTGATTTCTGGAGGACCATTCGTGCCATGGAAGTGTTTAAGTTTTCTTTGCACTCTGCACGTCGTTTCATGGCTTCCGAGCAGCCTCGGACATCCTCATTACTGTTTTTTCGTTCATTTATGACATCAATCTCTGAATAACCTTTATCCTTCACTTGTAAGTGAATCTCAAGAAGTTGCTCACATTCCACTTTGGCCAAAAAGAGTTCAAATGAAACCATTTTCACTTGAATGGCATCAACCTGCTCTTTGAGCTTATACACTGTTCCCAGTTCCTGGACGTAGCCCATGTAGTTCAAAATCTGCCTTACATCATCTTCAGTTAGAGCAGACTTTACATAATAAACAAAGGGTCCAGTGTAGGTCTAAGAGGGGTCGGGGGGGAAAACAAAGGAAAACTAGGTTACAAATTCAGCGGTGGACTAGATGGTCAGATAATTCAGTGACAGACATTATATAATTACATTGAATAACAACAACAGTGAACACATGCAACTCCCATGGTAAGATGAGTTCCATTTCTGCAGTCCTCCTGTGCAGCAGATGGAAATCCCACATAAGGCAGATTCAAAGTAGGAGAGTTCTCATTCAAATTGAAATCCCGATTAACATAACGTCCTCCCTGTTAATTTAAATCACGATGCTATACACTAACTTTTACGTGTACCAGACATGTTTGCATTTACATGCAAGTCTACCACAAAAGGTAAAAAGGCAGAGATTTTAGGTACTGTCCCTGGGCAGGAGCTAGCTAGAGATAACAGGAACTCGAAATTACTGCAGGAGTACCAAAGTCCTCTTCAGTTCAGCTTTAAACATACTTGAGGTGCATACTTCTTTGTATACTATCACTACGCAATTTCAAAAGTCTATTTTGTTTAATTTTAGCTTAGATCAAAAATTAGGCTCACAAAAAAAGCCCCAAAACCAAAGATACATACCTGTGCGAGTTGAAATATCCTTAGCATGGGGCATACCTGAGTGTGTTCTTAACCCAGTTCAAACTGGTTTCCTATTGCAGGCTGGAGCAGCCTGCCCATCACACCTTCATACAGAGGAGGTACGGGATCCACAGGGCACAACCCAAATCAGTGCTGGCCGTGCATCTGGAGATACCCTCCACGGGTCGGCCAACATTTCAAAGGCCAGAACTTAAGTGTAGTGATGAAGATGGTTTATGGAGAGATCTTGAAAAAGGTCATTTCCCCTTGTGCAAACAGAGAACTCTCAAATGCTCTAATAGCGTACAAATTCTCTGCTAAACTGTGAAATAATCTTTTTAACAAAAACACCCATCACCAGGGCACACAACCTGTAAGTGACTTCAGGCACTCATACCAGCAGTATTTTTCTGCAGCTTTTCAGTCTCTAAACTGTTCTTGTAAGTGACCTGCAGCATTCATTACTGAAATGCTGCAGCAGTTTTGAATAAGCATAACAGAACAGGTGAAAGATAAAACAGAAAAATCAATAGCAGAGACCTCACTATCTGACTTGCAGCACCCAAATCGAACAACACACAAGTTCCAACTTTTCTCTCAAAGATCCTGGCACAGGTAAATAGTTTGAAACTATACAGAAGCAAAAACTTCATGAATCAATGGATAAGCAGATTAAAGTTCCTTTATCATTGTCATATAATTTATGGGAACCTCAGCAAAGCATCCACTCAAAAGCATACATAGGTTGGTAGCACTTGTGCTCCATTAATAGCTGTTGCAAGACAAAAATCAAACTCGGAGTGAGCTTAAACACAACGTGACCGCTCACCCTAGTGACAGCATCTCCAAGCAGACCCTAATACAGGGGAGGCTGAACAAAACCTTAAACAAGCTCTTCCTCTATTTTATGGTTACATTATAAATGCAGGCAGTACTTGTACATCTCTCAGGATAATCTCACCAGCACAAGCTTCACTTATTTTACACAGAAACAGGAAATTACATAGAAATTTACAGAGAATACAGGAAATGAATGAAATATGTTAAAAGACAAAAGCAAATCACATTCTTGCTATGGTCACACATAAAATGACTTACCTTAATATTTTTGAACTCCTTCTTCCAGGGGTAAAGAAAGAGATTAATTCCCACTGTCTCAAGCATGTTGAATGCATTATGGAGAGAATGTAAACTTGAGGATTTCACCAATCTCAGGGAGTTTTCAGCCATCTCATAAAATTTTATCAGCCGGAATCTATAAAAGGGATCAATTTTGGGAAGGCAAAGTAAGGCTGCCGCTGCCACTCGCAAATACTCATCGTTAATAGGACGCTGCTTGTTGTCAGAGGCATTCAGTTTGCACTCGTGGAACTGCACATACTTCCTAAATAAATCGTCTTTGTATTTTGTATCCATTGAAATCAGTTTTTTCTCTCACACTTGGGCAGCTACCTCCTCGCTGTCATGGTTAGTCAGCAATAGGTTGATTATCTGGCATTAAGAATCTTCGGTAATGGCAACTTTTCTGGAATAAAAATTGAAAACAAAGACAAGTCATCACAGCTGCATAAACGCCAGATTGATCCACAGCACCTATCTGCTTCACAGGACTCTAGGAAATGGCTCAGAGAGCAGCAGCTCCCATAACAGCCTCTTCAGGCTTCCAAAAGAGCATGAGCATCTACAGAAATGCTGCTGTCCCACTTTTCAGTGTCTTTCCCCTACCCCTCTTCCAGTTACCTGCCCAAAGCAGCACAACCAACCCACATGGAGCAATGTGCTGAGAAAGGCCACACAATAAAGCTGGTGTAGGCTCAGGCCCAGTCTGTGGGTTCCTTGGCTTAGGGAATAAGGGCAAAACTCACAGCAAAAAAATGAAAGGGAAAGCAAGAGGCTTTAGGGTCTCTCCGTTTTATTTTGACCTTTCAGTTAAAGCAACTTACACAAGCACTATTTTAGTCAGTCACTGGTTTGGGGTTGTTTTTTTTTTTTCTTCCCTGCACAGTGATATGAAGATTAAAACATCCCACAAAGAAGTTTCATTTTGCTCAACTTAGGAAAACATCTACCTTTTTTTTTTCCCCTCTAGTGGCTCAGGTCTGCCCCTAGACTGAGCAGATTAATTAACTATGCCTTTCTGTTTCAGACATTTTCTAGGCTTTTGACTGCCTCACATTCCACCTGATGGCACAGCCCAGCCCTCACAGTGCTGGGAGAGCTCGGCAGCCATCCTACAGAGAACACACTCCCCTGTCTGCTGCAAGCTGTGCCTGGTTTCAGCTCAGTGTGGCAGCTGCAGAGAATATTGTCAGCTTTTCAGCAAAAAAAGCTACACCTGCCATTTTTAGCCACTTCAATAGAACAGAGCAAAACCATTTCTGTTTGTACATCATCTAAGCTTTTGTTTGCAGGGATAGTTGCTTTTAGGTATACACTGATTTACATTTTCACATTACTGAGCTCGCAGGCTGCACAGAAAAAGCTGACAACAAAAGAAGCTTCCTAATGCTACTTTACCAAGACCAAGGTAATTAACAGGCCAACAGACTCCATCTCGACTGCCTGAGGAACTTGTGATCAAAAAAGAGACCACAGGCCTTATTTTTAAAATAAGAACACCATCCTGCCCTTATGGACTTCCCCACCGCGAACCGAGGGGAGAGGAGACAGGAGAAATCAATGCACAGTTTCAGTCCTAGTCAGTCTGAAACAGCACTTGAGAAAACCCAGATTAATTGCACTGCTAGAATAGCGATCAATGACCCCACATGGCTCATTAAAATGAAGATCGCTGTTAAGAGCAAAATTAACTGAATGAAAGGAGTCACAATGCAAATACATGGGAGAAAAAAAAAACAACTCAAACCACAAACCAACAACCAAGAGGCCAGGAAAACAAACAAAAATTCAACAGCCTAGCAATTAATATTACTTGACGAAAGGTTGTGCTTAATGACAACACCACGTGGGAAAAGTTAACCAGCAGTTCAATTTCTGTTCAAAAGCACACTGCTCCCAGTTCTTCCACAATCAGAAATCACAGCAATGTCAACAGACAAGCCGTGAATCACAGGAAATGTGGAGTTCTAAATTAACATCAGAGCATAAGGGACATGGTAAACCTCTCTCTCTCACAGAGATCCTTCCTCCTTAACTTGTGCGAGATGAGGTCTGTGGACAAAGACAACAGAACGTCTGTTATTTAGCAAGAAAACCTCCACTAGAGAATTTTAGAGAGAGGTCTTCTTCTGGCACATCAGTAACACACCTCCAGGAAAAGGAATGATCCTGTGCTGACAAGCAGATGGATTAAGTATTACAATTCTTCCACTCCTACTGTTAACAACTAAACAAAAGCACTTGGTTACATCTATTAGAAATCAAGATTAGGAAAGTCCCTCAGTGAAAGAAAGTCCTTCATCAAGGCCCTACAGACTCTGATGCTCAAAGCCACCGCCAGCTCCGATTTTTGACCTGCAGTTCATGCACAAGTCAGAGCCCCTGCAGCCGAAAAGCAAACCACAAGAGAGCAAACGCCCAGCAAGCCTCCGCAGAGCCGCTCCTCCACACGCAGCACTCCCAGAGCAGCCCGGGCGCAGGCAGCCCACCGGCGCCCCACAGCTCACAACCATGGTGACGAGGCTCAACAAAACCGCACCACCGGAGAGGCACGGATAAATATAGTTTTAAGAAGCACACTAGCTCACAGAACAGATAAGGTGGCAGGGCTGTTTTGCTGTAAATTATTGATTGAAAAATCTCAGGATTTCACAGAGACGCACAAATCATAAGTTCTGATCAGAGTCTGGATCATGCTAGTGAGAAAAGAAAACACTTCTACCTCCTGGGCCCAAACCTCAGCCAGGACAACCAACCACCCCGGCCTGCCAGGCAGGGCACAGGCACACAAAAACCTTCAGGGCAGCAGGGGAGAGACACAGGCCCCATTCAACCGTCGCTAAGGGACACCGCAAACGCCAAGATCCTCCAGACACTGGAAACCAAAACCGTGC
>NW_008583175.1:0-20987 GCF_000691845.1 Merops nubicus | reverse complement strand
TTCTATGATTCTATGATTCTATAATGTCTGGGGCGCAAGAGAATGTAGCCTGAAGAGCTCTGTACAGCATTGCCACAAGCTGTCAGCAGCAGGAGGGAGGGATTTGGCAATGATCCCACAAATTATAGCTAGAGGGCTGAATGTGCAAACCTATTAAGAAGTAATTTTGCATACAATTTGTATTGCTCATTACTGTATTTAACAGTACAAATGAGTAATCAGGTACTTTCACATTTGAAGAACTCTCAGATACTTAACATTCATATTATCATTTTTTTTTAGAACAAATGAAAGCAGATTGGATGATTACTTTAAAAATTAGTTTAAGTGTTTTCTATAGAATTAGAATTGCAAGAATTTTTTTTATTTATTTTTTGAGGAGGGTAGTCATACCACTGATAATATTTTTATTAAGAGTTTATATTTGAAACAGAGTGGAATGTTAAAAACTTCTTAAAAATCAGTATTTTCATGCCGTATTTCTGAAATAAAAGCAGTGGTTATGTCCTTGAAAAGTGTTGCCATCACATTAAGTGAATGGTTATCTTTAAAACCCTACCTTGGTCACTTTCTGGACTGGTTGGAATATTATGTCAGTTTACAAAATTGCTTTTCGCATCGCAAAGTTAAAAAGATTTCTTGTCCAGAAGGTGTACAGTAATGTAGAATACTGCTTCTTTGTGAGACCTGGACCCTTCTGAACAACTGAAATCAAAGTAAAGGAGAGCAGTTTTGAGGTGGGGAAAGTTTGGGAGGGGGGGGAGTAGCGGGGAGGGGGATATATTGACTCATTGAAGGACTGAAGAAAAGTCCATCTGGGTTTGTTGCAGAGGGATTGTTTGACTTCTCTTTTTATTGTTACACTGTGCTACTTTTGTGGAGTATACAGTGGAGGAGGGGATGGCAGTGACAGGTTGAGGGCTGGCAGGGGCAGTACTAGCTACCAACCCTTCTCTTGTTCATTGCAAACAAAATGAAAGCCTTCACTGTGCTTTTCACAACAACACTGGGAAAAACTTTGATGTCAGTTATTCTGATTTGAAGAGAGTCTAATGTTTTTGGTGTGTAGAAATCGTGACAAGAGAATGTTAGAGAAAAAAAGTGATACATTGTCAAATCTCCTAAATTGTAAGATAAGAGCAAATAATAAACCAGGACACATAGTAATAAAACAGATGAAACAGAAATATTGGGAATGATACTGAATTGGTAGAACATTTTTAAAGTCTCTTATAATTTTATAAAGGGTTGTTCACATAGCTGTTGTTTCCACTGCTAATGACAAAAGCTTAATTTCAAGGTAGCATTTTGTTCTGTTTATCAAAATGAGTGTGTGAAACAACAGACCAGCAGCATGAACCACAGATGACACAGGAGCTTCTTTTGTTGGAGCCTGTGAAGAGTGCGCAATCAGAGCTCAAGTCTCTGACACTTGAAAAACTGTCAGTTCTGAACCACAAGTTTAATAGCCTTGCTTGCACTTAAAAGATGAATACCCCTTTTTAGTTGTAGCTTTCCTGCAGCTGAACTGTCAAGCTCAGACATTTTGAAAGCATGGGGTTTTAGTGTCTCAGAAGAGCCATCCTCAGTCTTCTATTTTTTTATGGAAAAAGAAGTCTGCAATCTACATAAAGGAATGTAGTCCAGTGCATCTTCTGGGTCACCCTGAGATTATGGCCCATACACAAGTCATACAAAGAAGCACCTTCAATTTCATATAATATCCTTGATCAATTTACTTCTTGATAATTTGATTTCCTAAATAAGTCACAATTATATTGAATTAAAAGCATATACCTTTTGGAAGATACACTGATGACAAGTTAAAAAGCCAAAGTAGAAGAAATTTTGTGGCTAATGTAGGCCTACTTTTTCACCCCATTTAATCTGTTTTGCAATTTGAAGTCTATAATCTTCAGATATGTCTCAATGCCGTTGCCAGATAATAAAAAAAGCTTCTTAGAAGGTATTCCTGATTTTAGTCTTTCAATACCCCTCCACTTAGCAGGGGTTAGAAAGAATGTAGAGCCAGTTTTTTTCTCAATGCTGTACAATAAGAAGACAAGAGGATATGATTAAAAGATGTGACAAGGGAAGTTCCAACTCTGTGTGAGCAACAAATTCATGGTAAAGGTGGTTCAGAACTCAAAACAGATTGCTCAGCAGCTGTAGAACCTTTGTCCTTGTTTTTTTTTGCAATTCAGCTGGAAAAAAACCCTAATCTAACTGTAAAGTTAGCCTTGCTTTAAGTGGGATGTTGGATATGATGATCTCCTATGGTCACCCCTCCTAGTTTTTTTCTCTTACTATATGTGCCAGGGGCTTCAATGAGATATCATTGCTTGTTTTGTAAGGAGCAATGTAATTCCTATCCAAGATCTAATGAAAAATCTTCAGACAGTTCAGTACACTGGCAGTAAGCAGCAACCAAAGTTTTGCAGGGAGTTGTAAGAAACACCCCTGAAGACAGATTTAGGAACAGCTGCTTCTATGGTATTCAGCTTTTTGGGATATCTGATATTGATTACTTTAATGTAAGTCTGCAAGCATGAGACATAGTCTCTCTTCCAAATCACTGGCATTAGTCATAAGACTAATATCCAGTCATTTTATGACGCCTTTTAAAGTGCTGTTTCAAATTGCTTCCTGTGGAAAAGAGTTGCAGAGTTTAATTAGACAATTTGTAAAAAGTATTTCCTTTGGTTGGTTTAAAACACTTCTCCTTTTTGTCCCCTTCTTTTTGAATTACGATGCAGGAAGACTAGATGTTTGTCATCCACCAATTGTTCTATTAATCATTAACGTGTGAAACTCTGTCTTATGTCTTTTCTAAATGTCAATAAACAACCAAAATATATCTCTTTTAAGTGTTTATATTTAAAAATGCTTTTCCACATGTCAATCATCTCTTCTGCCCTCTCTGAAATTTGTAGTGCAATGTCATCTTTTATAGGCAGTGATCAGTCTGGTGCTTTGTATTCTAAATGAAGCTACATCTTTTAGTTACCTTAAAGAAGTTATGTTTCTTGTATTATTCTACATTTCATTCCTTGTAGATCCTAACATTTTGGCATATTGCTGTCTTAAGCTGGCAAAGTCTAGCTGGTACCAAAAGCAGATATTTCATAATTTCCAATCCAAATCGCCCATGGTAGGCCAAAAGGAGAGCCTGCTCCTTACCAAAAACCAATTTCTCACGCACTGCCCCCTTTTTTTTTCTGCTGGATCGAGACCTGAATCCGAATTGCTGTAGGGCCTTACTCATACTGAGGCTAGTGCAACCAAGCTTGTGGTGGGAATCACCAGCACAGTGACAGAGCCATCTTTTCCACATTTGCATCAACTGAAATCATCTGTGAAAGCATTTACTCCTGGTAGCTGAGCTTCTTTTTAAGCATAGATGCACACTCAGCAAAGGCCTTTACTGAGCTTAAGAACAGTGATTGTTAAATGCATGCTTAGTAACATGCCTACTAAGTTTATAGTGGATTTACTAACTTCATCTAAATGGTTGTTGTTCTGCATGTCACACAGCAAAAATTTCCTGGAGGAAGTCAAAAGCAGTTAGCTTCTCTCTTGAAGTCTTTAATATTTATATAGCCTGACCTGGATTTTCCAAGTAAATTGACTAAACAATATTTTCCATTTCCCTGAACATTGGAAGTGTATTTGATAACCATATTTAGGACTGCCTTTACAGTATCCTTGACTGAAAAGTGTATTCAAGTAAACCTGTATTCCCAGAAAGAATTTAAGGTTGTCCTAAGATTATTTTAAATGCAAAGACTGCAGCAATAAATGAGACTTGTCAGAGATTACACAGGACTCGGGATTCAACCCTTGCAAAGGAAGATGTGATGATGAGTATCTCTCTCCTACCATGGCCCTGCAGTGCTTTGCAGCCATATCCCTTTCTTCTTCAGATGATTGCAAAAGGCATTTAGGATCAGACATGTATAAATCACCAATATCATCAGAGGCCAATTAAAATATAAATTTGCTCAATATGGAAAGGTCAGCATGTTCTGTTTTTAATGAATAAGCATTTAGTAAAAGAGAAGTTTTCACTTCTCATTAGTATTAGTTACAGAAGACACCTCTTTTGCCTCTCCTTTTTGAAAGTTCTCACTTGTATATCTGTTCTGCATTACCTGTCTTATGACTACATCAGCCACATCCCAGGTGCAGCCTTGAGCTCCAGTACGTGCTTCCCTGTGTTAGTGAGGTAACACCTCCTCAGTGTCTTCCACCCCAGTGATGGCATTAACCAGGAGTCACACTGCTGGGTGTACTGGTGCGACACTTGGTGCACAGGACAAACGCAGAGCTGTGAGCTGCATCAGGATGGCTCAGTGTTCACTGCCCCTGGAGAAAGTCTGGAGCTGGGAACTTTCCCTAAGGAAACTGCTGAGCAGATGTAAAGCTGTAGATGAATGTGTGCTCTGAGTTACTTTGAGCAGTTTTGCCATACAAGTGATACATATTGGTATGTCAGCAGCTTTCCAGGATTGTTTTGAAATAGCAAGTTGGTTAAGAACACATGCTGTTCCTGTCATCTTGCATTAGCACTCACTTGCTCAATAACAAAAACCAAGACCAAAAAGCCCCCAAAACTTAGCATCAAAATCCGTGAGTCAAGAACATAAACCTACAAACTGCTGCTGTTTAGTGTTCCTACTGTCTTCTCATAAAGGAATTGCTTAGGTAATAATTTTTCTGTGATAATTCAGGGTCAGCTGGTTTGGACACATATCTGTGTAACATCAAAACTCATGTCAACCAACAGCAGTGCCTCTTTAGAGAAGCTTAACTATAGTGTGAAAGGGCAGCTGTCCTCACAGTTACCCTGACCTAACTTGGGGTGCTTGTCACCACTACTACTACTTGCTTCTAAGATTAAAGGGGGAAATAATATCTCTATCTGCATACAGTTGCAAAGCTGTGCCAGAGTAGGTTTTACTCTGTTAATTACTGAAATCTGTAAAATGTTTAAATAAAAGCTGGTGCTGTTTATGATGGTTTTCTTTGGATAGTAGAAGACGTTATTTTTAGTATTAGTAGCAGTTGCAATTTAATTTGGTGGACCTTTAATCTAACTTTGTTAACAAATTTGTCTCCATTCTGAATGATCGACTTGCAATGGTATCTATCAGGTAAGAAGCTGATCCTTCATCTTTTTGCACCAGACATAAATCACCCCCAAGGCTAGGATCCATTTTAAAAATTACTGTGATGCTCACATAAAGTAACAATCTGAACGAGAAGATTATGTGTTACCAAAATACAATGCTTTTTAGATGTGTAAGTAAATTCAGTGCACTTCACTGAGGTGTCAGTAAGCCTTTTCAGGACTGTGAGTCAAACCTGTACCACAAGCAAGATGTGTGACCATAGAGCTGTGGGGTTGTAACTGCAGAAAGGTTGTGGAGATGAGACAGGGTAGGAGCTTGTGAGGCAGCAGACAGATGGCCACAGAAGTTCCAAGAGACAAAAACCACAGTGGTTTAGGTTCTCAAAAAGCTTTACAGGTGCAGCAGTTTCTCTGCAAATGTCTTCCTCTTGAATTTGTGCATAAAATCCTAAAAATTGCCACTTGATTCTAAGCTGAGACCTCCTAGACTCATAAATGAAAGTTATTTCTTAATTACTCTTGTCCTGTTTTTATGCTGCATTCTTATTTGTAAAGAGGGAGTAAATATGTCCTGCATGCGTGGGAGTGTTAAGGCTCTACTAGAACAGCTGTGGTACAGCACACAGGCTGAATGCTAGATTTTGTTGCAGAGAATAAAATTGTACAAAATTTGAATATGGGGCACCTTTGGGCTTTTGAGAGATCTGTTAGTGTGAAAATAAAAATACTATTTTTAGCCCTATACTAGAGAGATTTAAAATTTCATTACCATGTTTGGAAACCTTAAAAATAGGTACAAATTTCACAGTCATTACCAAATAGCAAGAGCAGGCTGGCAGGCATTGCAGCTAGAACTGAGAACCAGGAAACCTGAAACCTACTTGTTGACTCAGTCTTTCCTAATGTACTTTTTAGAAATTGATTTCAACTGTCCTTCATTCATTCAACTGTCCTTGCTACACTATTTTATCTTACAGTCATACAGTGAAGCTTAATTCATGTAAATCACTTTGTAACTACTAGGAGAAAGACACTGGGGCAGAAGAGTGCCCTTCCTGATAGGGTGGTGGTTTGAATGTGGAGTAGATAAAGCATATGTAGGAGCAGAATGCTGGGAAAAAGACTTTTCTAAAATTTGATCAAGCTTTCTTTAATCTGTTTTGTTTCTGGGCCCTTTGTGGATTTTGCATATCTTGGTTTAATGGAATGTCTTATGTTTATGTGAGAAAAGCCGGTCTTGTTCTCTTCTTGGATGAAGTTGGGAAACCTCGGGAATCCCATGTGAGTCTTTTTTTTTAAATTTCAACACAGCTTCCCGCATTTTGGATGCAATTTTAGGCATACTCTGTCAGCTAAACAAGCAGAACTAAAAGAAAAACATCCTTCTTTCAAAGATATCTGTCGTCTGTGGGCAAATAACTGTTTCTGTGTTAAGGTCTGGAAGGTAGTCACAAGCCTTCACAAATCTCCACATACACAATGGGGGTACATTTTTGCTAGAATGGTATCTGACTACATGTTCATCTAGATTTTATTTTTCGGCTTGCTTGAGGTGGAACTCCCAGACAGCCCATGCTGCCTGCACATTACCTCTCACTTTGTCTAAGCTGATTGAGCCAAGGGCTCTCCAGGAGGAGCAGCTCAGACATGGGGATAGCAGAGTTCACAAGAAAGCCTCACCCTTCTGGGTTCTGTGGGTGCAGCTGGGTCCAGGAACTTGAGCACAAACTCAAGCACAGTTACAGCATTATGTATTTGGGTCGGTTTCATGTGGTTTAAAGAGCAAATTGTTTGATACAAAAAAAACCCAACCCAAAATCTCTAGGAGGATGTGTCTCTCCTCTGTTAATGCAGAAAGAAGGTGAATCCCATATTCCAGTATTCCTTCTATTTCATAAGATATCATAAACCCCCATTTACTGTAGCTGTCTCTGCAGGCAGAGGCTAATGCTGCATTCATGGGAACTGAGCCTCTGTCCACTTAAACCACAGGAGGGGCTTGCAGAGTTGTCCTTGAATGCTTTCTGCATCTCCGATTGTTGTAGTTCACAGGAAGTAAAGTGATTTTGCAAGGACCAAGGTTAGCTGGAGCCAGACTGTACTTCTAATTCTGTAGTTTAACAATACTGTGATATTGTCATGCTTCTGTAAGTACATGTGAATGTGAGAGGAGGGAGGAGACGGGAAATAAATGTAAATTTAGAGGCAAGGTGAGAAAGTGCACATTAAGCAATAAAGAGATGAAAGCAGAGCACAGAAAATAAAAATAGGAGCAGACAAGGAAGTAAATAAAACAACAAGAAGTAAAAATGACAAAGCTTTTTTATTTTCAAAGATATGATTCTTTTTGTCATAAGTACTTGGTTCCATTGCAGCTGAGTCTGCAAGCTGGAGATACTGGCAGTCTGCAGAGCAGAAAATGGGCATTGGGTGCTTCACTTCTTCACAGATTCACATGCTACAGCCAGTTATACAAAGAAAGTAAATAGTGGCTAGCAAGAGAGAATGAGGAAGAAGGCAAAAGCAAGGCTTACGTCAATAGAGTGAGACTGTGTAACTTAAACCTGCTAAGTATGAGAGATTTTGTAATACGTCATGAGGTTGTTTGGAAAATTGTGCAGTTTTTGCTGAGATTTCCTTATTTCCTTTTACTGAATTTTGACTTTATTTATTTTACCCATACTACTGACATGTCCAGGGGAGTAGTGGCTCCTGGAAACAGCCTGCCTATGATTTACTGGAAGCTTGAATCTGATGTAATCATGTGGTGGGAGCTTTAAGAAAGAACAGCTAGATTCTGGTTGCTGGCTCTGAGACTCAAATTTCTGGACAGTGGGAGCATGGGTTTGCACACCAGGGTCACTGTGCAGCCCATGAGAAGTGGAGCAGGGAACCATCCAAATTCTTGGTAATTGCTGCTGAGACCTAAGCAAAATGTAGGTATGTTCAAAACCCAGTTCTTCCTGAAGGGACATCTTTCCACCCATTTGTGATCTTGTAGTGTGAGACCGGCAACCTTTTCATCAGAAGGACAGCAAGAGCCATTTAACAATCAGGACAAGAGGTGGCAGGGTTGGCTTCTTTTCACAATGTCTGAGTTAAAGCATCAACCAGGAAGTGAGAGATCCAGGTGTAAATTCTTATTCTGCCAGAAAGGATTTAAATAGTTTTTCCCTCCGAATTGCAGCAATCACCAGCTATGAAATTTGCTGTGGACAACAGGCCCTTCTCTCTTCCTGTATGATAACTGGAGTGGCTGGGGCATCCATGTGGAAGAAGTTTTTATTGGTTCTGTTTCAGGATCATTAAATAATAATTGGATAAAATACATATCTAAATTCTGTCTACATGTGGGATTGGGCTTGCCTCTTGATTGAGTGGCAAAGCATTTGAATTGTGCTTATTTTACAGAACACATATGAAAGAATAAACAGGATACAGGAATCTGGCTTGCAGTCAGAGGACATAAATCTTGTGGTCCTAGAGGTCACCATGTTCTAAGACGGAAGCAAACAAATGTGTCTAAAAGCACAGTTTCAAAATTATTTGTGCTGACTGACCAAAATGTGTTTAAAGCAAATTAGTTCAACATCACGTTGACCTTTTCTCTCTGATGGTGGTTATCACTGATTCAGTTATCTTGATTCCTTTCTGCAAATAAGAAGGGTTAATAGATAAAGTATTTTTATTTAGTACATGGCTTTTTTTACTATTATTAACCCATTCTAAATGTTAGTTTTTGTTATCACGAATCAAATCTTCCTTCAGCTCTGCGGGTTTTACAACCTATTAAAAAAAAAAAAAAAAGAAAAAAAAGAAAATGTAAAAATGTCCTCAGCTTCACAGAAAGTGAATACACTGCAACAGCTGTAAACTTCAGTGGGAGCACAAGTAGCCACTTCTGGAAAGAAGATTTTGTACAGGTATGTCAGTGTTCTCTACCTGGGAGCAGACTCTGTCCTATAGAAAGATACAAACTTCTAAATCCATTACTTGCTTTTAAAATTTTGCTCCAGCAGTCCATCAAGTTTGAAATTTTTGTTCTAGTTGTGATTCACAAGGTGAATGAAATCAGCACATTTGAATGTTTTAATCAATTAGGTCTTTTCTTAGCTCTTTAGCAAAAGGAGGAGCTTAGACTGATTTATTTTTGTTTTCTGGAAATTGCTACTTTTTAGCACTGAAAACCAGAAAAAGTAAAAGGACAAAATTAAGAGTTATTTTCAAAGGCTTTTAACACCAGGGGCTTTTATATTTTGGAATAGAAAGAGAAAAAAAATATCAGTGATACTATTAAGAATGTTTCAGCTAAGAAGCCAACTGTGTGTAGCAAAATCACTAATAAACTTGGAGTTTAAAGTCCAGAGCTATGATACGGGAAGTAATAAAAAGATGAAAGGCTTGAATGGATAGAGGGCCCAAAATTTGCTGGGCTTTGTGCAATGTAATTAATTTTTAAGTCCTATTTTGACCTCATGCAATTCAGTTTAACTCACAGAGTCTTCCTTTACTGTTTTACATCTGATAATTTCATTATGAAAATGAACTCTCCCACACAGAAGAGAATGCTAGTAATCTTGTTCTGATAAGAGGTATTTATGCAGCACCACCAAATTCACTGAAGCATGGGGGGGGAGGGAGGGGGCATGTGCTTATCCTCATTTCTGATGATGAGACCACTGTAGTTATCTACCATTTGTCAGCATGTGTTGATATTCCCTGCTCAGCTGGGGCCAGTGCTTTCCATTGCTACTTCAGAGTCACTTCTTTGACTTACTTGGATATTCTGTGAATTTAATTTAATTGCTATAAATTGAGAGTCTTTCCTTACATCTTAAAACAATAGTAACAGTAGACCTAACTTTTAACCTATCCTTGATCAGGGAGAAAGGAAAAATCTAAGGAATCTTGGGAAAGCGGTCTGGGAAAGAGAGAACTAACCTTTGTAAAAAGCACTGTCATTGGCAAATTTGCCAATAGCTGAAAGATAAGTGAGTGGGCATAATTCACTTGCTGTGGAGTACTCAGTAGCGAGCCATTACAGCAAAGAATCAGAGTGGTCTGTGGCTAAGACTGGGGGGATGATGGTAAAATAGAAGTGTCAGAAATGCTGTCTAGACTCACTGTTTACTCTCCCTTTTTTTCTTTGCCAGATTTTGTATTGTGATAATCTTCTTCATTTATACAAATAGCCCAAATTCCATCTTCAGTTACACAAATGTAAATTCCCTTAGTCATGGTTTCATCATATTGTAAGTAAAGGTTTGCTATTGTATTGTAACAGCAAAGTCTTGGCCGCTGTTTCCGACATACAGTATACTGGAATTTGTCTTAGTATGCACAGCCTTTCCATATAAGAACCCATTCTGATAAAAAGCAAATGCTTTATTTATTTATTTATTTATTTAATGGAATGTAATACTAGTGTAGGAAAGAAGTCTAGGATTAAAACAAGCCTGAGTTTCTTCAGATGCTACAGGCATTAATGGCTGAGAAAACATATGATCTACTAGTGCAGTCCTGGATTACAAAAGCTGCATAAACTCAGCTGGAGTTGTATAAACTAGAACAGTGCAGTGTCTGTAAAATTCTTTGTTTACAAAGAGGTTTCTGCGTGGAAAAATCATTAAATGCTTTCACAGATTGTCTATTTACACAGGAATCATTCATCTGGTAATGGAAGTCTTAAGTGGCTAGACAAATCTATTATGAAGGAGAGAAAGAACAAATAATTCTAGATTTTTTCTGAGCTAATAAGATTTGTTCTTTTTATGGATCTTGGAAAACTTGCATGATGTGGCAGAAAATGAATCAAAAATTTCATCCTAAAATACTTGTATGTGAAGAAAAAAAAAATCAGTTATTATTTGAAAGTGGGATTTTCAAATCAGAGTTCTTGTTTTAGCAGATATTCTATCACTACAGGAATATGGTGTTGGGTTTGGAACACATTGGGCAGAAAGCCTCTTGGGCAGAGGAGAGAGCGTGAGACACCTAAGAGGCTGTGGGGTGGTACAAAAACTCAAAACCACATGGCTTTTAGGGTGGGGTTCTCCCTATGCCTACCCTATAAGAGCACTTATTTTTTAAGTGGATTTATCAGTAGGTTTCCTAAGCCTTGAACTTTGGTCTTCAATGCACTAGTAAATTTGGGATTAAAGGAAAAATTCTGATTCTGCCTAAGTTTATAGAGGACTGTGTTCCCGCTTACTTTACCTCAGTCTTTACAGACTTCTCTGTAGTCAAATATTAGGGAACTGCTTTCCAGTATTTTGCTTCATTTTTAGACACTGATATTGCTTCCTGTTCTCTCTGGCTACCAACAGATTGATTCTCTGTGTTTGCATTAACTTGTTTTTAACTTGAGAAGATGTAGCTCTGATTCTAAAAGAACCTTCTCCATTGTTTCCATTGTAAAGAACTTAATTTGGCATTTTTCCTCCTATATGCATCTTTATTTGGTATAGTATTTTACTTAACCTACGGCTCATTTTAACAATGTCAGTTATAAATAACCTGTGCTGGAATATCTTAGAGAGCTCTTCTGCACTGTGTTCAGATGGTCGTTAGTTGCCAGAGAGGATATTCAGGTTTTTAAGATAACTGAGGTGGGAAGGGACCACGGGAGGGCTCTGGTCCAAACTCCTGCTCAATGCAGGGTCAGCCATGAGCTCAGGCTGGGTTGGTCAGGGCTTTGCCCAGCCTGAGCATTTCTTGTTTCAGTTTACCGCCACTGCCTCTCACCCTCCTGCCACACACCAGTGTGAAGGGCCTGGCTCCATCTCCTCCATAACCTCCTCACAGGCATTGGCAGGTTGCTGGTAGGTGTCCAAATTCATCCCTTCCCCAGGCTCAGCAAGCCGCCTTCCCTCAGGCTCTCCTCACAGGGCCTCAGCCACAGACCAACTTGACCGTTGCTGTCTTTCTTGTAGGGGGGGAGGGGCCCAAAGCGGGATGCAGTATTCTAAACATGGCCTAGAAAACAGTAAATATTTTAGTGATCAGATGCATAGGCTCAGAAGAGAAGCGGCTACCCGGTGAAGCAGATTTAAGAGACCATGAGATCACAAAAGGAGAAGGCACGAAAGGAGAAAAGGTTTAAAGGTACTCTTTTGGAGAGCCAAGTTCAGTTAGAAGCAGAGAGCTGTATTTCCTGGGGAACTTTTTGTAACTGGCTACATGTAATGCCCTTACCATTTGTCTTGAGACTTCAGTCCCCGCATGTCTCGGTGCAGCGCCTTTCTCTGATCATCACACTCATCCAAACGCATTTCTCTCTCATGGAAGTACACTGGGGGGACACACCTTGAGGCAAACAATCCCATTTCCTTGGTATATAGAATGTCTGAGTCATCACCACTACTTGTTTGATCATTATTAAATGTAAGCATCTTAGTTGTATCTATACACCCACACTGAAGTTTTTATATAAGATTCAAATGTGCCTGATTAACATAAGAAAACCCAGTGCATATTTGTAGAGCAGGTGCAAATGATGTCTCATCTCTTCCTGAACAAAAGGTTAATACATTCTCACAAGTGACTTAATCCAACCTTATCATAAAAATTATATGATTGTAAATGGATATAAATGAAAGTTAAAAAGCCTCAAGTAATGCACTGTAATTATTAGCTAATATTCAAAAAGGGGAGAAAGTTTAAAAATAGAAAAGTTACACCACTAACTACCAACAACTAATTTCCACACACAGCATTAATTTTAAGAATTAATTATGCTGTAAATTTTAACCTTAAGTACATACAGCGCGTGCAATGTAGGAGTGTGATGTAACAAGATCTGCAGCTCATGTTTCGACTTGTAGATTTAAAATCTAAGTGAATTGAAAGTAAATGAAAACCTGGAGGATTTAAGTTTTATTATGTGAAACCCTGTGGAAAAGGGCAAATAGCAACTTGGTAGAATATGAATGATACTAGTAGTCCTAAATTACTTTGATAAATTTTATTACCTCAGTTAACATTTGTTCAAGTATATATGTAATGAATTGTAATTAATTGTTGTATATAGAAAAAGAACAGGAATTATGATAAACATTTCTGGGTAAGAGTTCACCATGAAGTAACAGGATGTGAATTGAGCCCAAGTAATAAACTTCTGTGTACATGTGTGTGTGTGCATGTAGAGCAAGGAGTAAAAGCTGTTTCGGGAACTTAATCCTACTGAAGAGTAAAATCTGTTTCAGATGCCTAGAGATTTTCTAACCATGGAGGAGAAAAATGTTGTACATAAAGCCTGATCAAAACAGCACCAGGTTCCCTCAATCCAGGAAGCCCTGCAGGTGTGGTAAAAGGGGACAGACATTGCAATGACAAAGGGAGGGCCAGCACAGCAGACTCCCCATCCATCTACTGGTGGCCTTAGTGCTCATGCCACAAGATGAGGGGGCTGGACACTGGAACTGGCCTGCAAGGAAGCTACCAAGGACTGCCAGTTATTAATGACTGGCTGCTCTTGTTAAAGGGTTTATGAAAGTGAGGATGTGCAGCAATAGTATTGCTGTACTCCTATTTATTGTGCATTTACTAAGAGGAGTTTTTTTTCTGGTAACCAGGTTTTTGTTAAATATGTTGGCCAAGCGTGTACATGCTTTTGTATGTCTGTTTGGAAGGCAGGAATTGCATTTCAGTTTTTCAATGGGAATTTTTGTTCCTTAGAAACAAAACCTGCACATTTTAGAATTCTTGACCTGATTTCAGGAAGTGTTGGATGGAGCTAGAAATCCTAATGTGAGAGTTCTCTCAAAGTTTTCCTAGTTCTTTTTTGCTGCAATTGTTCCAAGACAGTCTTAAATGTGGGATAAATTTCTGTAGTGCTGCAGACAGTATCTCAGGTGTGCAAACTGGCATAGTTTTCAGAAGCAAAAAAAGCTATGAAAAGGTACTCCAGCCAGCCTTTGAGACCAGATATAAAATCATGTTCAAGCTTATCTTGCTTTTCATACATAATGCAGTATGTATATAAGCGCAAATATATATATATCCCTGCCTAAATTTAAAAGATTTAATTTAGCTGTGCATTTATTCATAAGGTTTTCTTAACGTGACAGGAGCTAGTTATGCTGATTTATTGAGCCTTTAAACCATCTAGGCATTAACATCTAAGTATGCTTACAGGCCACAAAGAATCTATTAGGCAAGAAAGTGGGTCATTCTTACTTGATTGCTCAAGCAAAGCAGTGATTACAAGGCAAGAAGGCCAAGTGTGTAAAGCACTCTTTAAAACCTAAAGGGAAGGCATTAATTCTGGATTATAATTTATAAAGATGTACTTTGAATAGCAGAATAAAGAATGTTAATTTTATTATCTCTTGAGGAGCATAATTTCTACAACTGTTGGGACTGCATTATAAAAAAATCTAATTGCTTGTACTCTGTGAAAGTTGCTTGATCTGATATTGGTAGAAAGATTAAATTACATAGAATCCAAGAACTGAACTTCAAAGGTAACAAAAAGGAATACTTTAACTATGTAGGCTACAAGCTGTATTCCATATGCTTTTCTGAATTTATTTTCAGCAAGGATATATAACTATTTGTAAATTTTTTGTTTTACCATTTTACTTTTAGGGCTTACTGAAGCTTCCTTGTTCTCAGCTGCCAGAGCAACCCGTGTATTTCCCACATCCCAGATATCTTCAGAGTAAGGTAGAACTGATTATATAATTTTCTTCTGCCCTGTTTTCTTCTGAAGAAATAGTGAAGAACGGGTATATTGCTGAGTTCACCTTCCAGATGTCTTCCTTGTAGCAAGAAATAACTTCAATTTAAGAAGCAGTCCCTCAGCTTAAGAAACAAAGACACAAACCCCACAAAAACTAAACGAAAAGCATAAGCCTTTTGCCTGCTCACATTAAATATCAGTTCTGGGAATGGTTACCCAGAATATTGTAGAACCTCCTATCTTTGAAAATTTTCAAAACCTGACTGGAGGTTTCCTGACAAGGCTCTAATCACCCTGCTCTAAGTTAGTGGTGCTTGGGTCAGGAGGCTGAATTAAATTACATCCAGCCATCCCTTTATCAGGAATCTCTCCACTAGAAGTTAAATTAGTCATGTATATATATTATTTTAATTATGGAAACAGGTAAAGATCCATTCAAATGTTGTTTAGAAGAGCTTGTTTCCTCTAAGCACAGTTAAACAACTCTTTGGGGGCTTTCTTTCAAGTTTGTCTTCAAATATAATCTGAGTTCTTCCAAAAGGAAACTTTGAAAATCGTTAGCAGCACAGACTGGTAATGGAGAGGTGCTCTCCAACAGCAGGCGAGTATCCGTGTTACCAACGTACTCCAGCGGGTGTCTGCCGCCCCCTTCAGATCATTCCTAGTATTAGAGAAAAGGAATTTACTCAGAAATTAGTAGTATCCCAGTTTTTTGCACTAGTTTTCAGGTAGGGAGAGGGGAAGACCCCTAGGAAGAAAGGTATTGTTAAGTATAGTTTGTGAAAGCTTTTGTATACCAGCAAAGGATTTTTCTGCTGTTAGAAATGCACAGTAATGCAATTATCTTAATGAGTAAGGTAAATGATGCTTCAAGACACATCTTTAGCTGTCAGGTTCAATAGTCACAATGGAGGGAGGAAAAAAGATCATGGAGCAAAGGCTGCAGACCGGGCTGTGGGAAACCCAGAAATTAATTCAAGCTTCCAGAGTACTTTTATATAGTTTTGGTTAAGTGATTCTGTGATTCAGTTCTTCATATATGAAACAAATTATGCCCTCTCTCTCCTTTATCTTCCTTTCACTTTGGAAAAAGCTTCTGTAGCACAACCAAGGCCAGCTTGGAGGAAGATCTTCCTTCCTTGACCTACTGATGGGGGGGTTTAACTCCACAGGATTTATACACCTAAATACAGCTGTGTGTATATGCAGTGCTCTGTGCACGTATGTGTATGTAGCTGTGTGTATATACGTGTTTGACAGCTCCCTCATCTCAGCTGAAATTAAGCATTCCCTTTAAAGAGAACAGAACAGCGTGGCAAAACCAGAGACCCAGTTAGTATGCTAACAAGGACAACTATAGATAGAAAATCCAATCAAATAATGAAGGTAATACTTTGTGTTTGGGATGTAATAGGGTACATTGTTTTAGCTTGGCGGAGATTTTTTAAAATAGATGAAAAGAGAAGATTTTAAAGAAGACTCTTTTAGGCATTGAGTGTTCTTTCTGTAGGCAGAAAAAGAAATTATGTGTCTGAAAAGTTACTTAGTATCCATCTCCCACTTAACCTGCTGAGGTAACCCCAAATATAAGCACCAGGCTTTCAGACAGTGATACTGTTTTATTATTTCCTAACGCACACTTTAAGTGAAATAGTTAAGAAAGCAAAGTGATACAGATTTGATGGTGCACTTCATTCCATATACCTCATAACACAAAGGTTTCCAAAGAATAAACTTCCAGTTTTTTAAAGGGGAAAGAATATATCAGTACTTTTTCAAAACTGCAATTGTTATTTTCTACTTTGGTGAACATGAATTTTCAAACCTTCTAATTGAAGCTCTCAAATATATACAATGTATTTTATTTGCTGTCCTGTCTGGACTCATTTTGCTAAGTTTTAAAAAAAAAAAAAAAAAAGAAAAAAAAGTGAAGTTTCCATTTCTCACACCACAGATTCTCAGCACACCACGGGAAAACTCAACATCATTCCTGAAGTTAAATCCCTCAGATGTGACAGAAGGCTCCTCCTGTTCACATGCACATCATACACCCATTGAAATGTAGTGCAATACATCACTGAGGTATGTTGAGTTTTGTTTTTGTCAGCTTGCTGCCTTTTTGTTTTTCTAACTCTGTAAGTTTGGGTTTACCATCCCCATTCCTTGGCACTCAATGATGTAGGCATCTTTACTGGGATCTTCCTCTTCGGCTTTTGTCACAGTAAATTTGGCCTAAAACAGGATTAGAAATATATCACTAATTAGGTTGTAACATGCATAAGGTTAAATACTCGTATTGACATGTGTTTGTTTATACCACAGATTTGGCGGATTTCATTAAACCTTCAAATAAAGACGGTAAAAGTATCTAACCATTCTAAGGGCAGTTAACTCTAAAATGTGTTGACTTCCTACAGGCAAACTACCATATAAATATTGCAGCAATTGTTTTATCAATGCTTCTCCTCTATTCAGCTCACAATGCCTGCGGAACTGTACCTTGCCTAGTTACTGGATGAGAACTGATAGGTAACACTTTATAAACTTTTGTACTCACCTTTGTTAGCTGCTCTGCAAAGTGTATAGCTGTTTGAGTATGAAGTGTTATTGGTCCACTTTTCACTCGAGACACCCCCTTTGCTAGTGCCATAAAAATAATCAGCTGAAAGGGAAGGAAAAGTAATTCCTAAGTAACTCTTCAGATTCTAGGAAGTTCCTGATTAAAAAAATAATAAAAAAGGAAAAACATGCAAAATGCCACTGCATCTAGCTGTGGCATATTTCCACCAACTGTATTGTGCATGCTTTGGATAAAGAAGGATGGGTCCAAGACCTAAATAATTCCTATTATACTACACAGTAGTAATGTGTGGCTAGGTGTTTACAACTAAGAGGTGACATATTCCTATCTAGAACGGCCCAAAACTCTTATCAGGCTGTGTTATTGAAAATAAGATAGTGGAGGGTCTTCATTCCTGAATGAAAGTAGGTGAGCAAGACAAACAGGAACACATCCTCGATACTCTGTTCTCTAATAACTGCACTTAGTATCATTCTTCATGTAACCAGGGAGCTATTTGTACTCAGCTACGTGGAGTGCCAAATAGAAGCAAATTCCTACCTCTTTCTTCCTCGCTTACTAAGATTTACAGGAAGGGACAATTTAAAGGGTGTTGGTGCAAAGGCAGGAGCATTTGTGCTCCCTAAGAACAGGATGTAATTTGCTAATCCTAGTGATGTTGTTACCACACCCAGAAACTTCCTAAAACTTCTAATTGCCAAGTAATTCTGTAAAGCCATGCCTGCCTGTGGACATAAAGTCTAACTTTGAAACCTACATCTCACTCTTTCACGGTTCAGATTTATATTCTTTACAATTAACACATAGATGCATGTTCCTGCTACTTCAACTTCATGTAAACATGTACAGGAGCCTTACTTGGTCTTGCAGAGAATCATCCACAGTTCCACCATGTTTAAGATTCCTTAGCAGTATCTCCGCTGCTTCAATGCCAACCTTGTCAGAATTCTTTCCTAACAGAGAAATCCAGATTAGGAGGATGCTGCCAATTATTATTTCATATTTTTTAAATACAGAAAGGGGGAAAAAAAATCAAGATGTTATCAACTTTATAAACCTTATTTCCATGTCCTTGTCTCAAATGCCTGCTTAAAGCCCCCCCCCAAGTTTGTACTTCCTACACAGCAGAAAGAAAGTAGCCCCACTTACTCAGAGAAACATTTTATTCAAACCATTTAAAGCCAAAATGACCTCTGTTCCTTTTAATTGAGATACATATCTAGGTTCACTGTTGAACAAAAAATTCACAGGTAAACCACAAAGACTGTATGTTCCTAAAGCCAAGAAGCATTTTCAACTCAGTGACCCTTAACAATCCATTCTGATAAAAAGTGAGTTTAATAATTTTGTAATTTTTGTCACTATGCAGAAGCAGCTTAGTACAAAGCGTAAGATTCCATTCACTACTTTTAAAATCTGCTCATCTCCACTGTCCTTCATTACTAAACATCATCCATCTAAAAAATGCAACACTCAAAGCAACAGATCTTTGAAGAGATTATACTTCAGATTCCTATTTGTTAAGAGTACATTAAGCTAAATCTGAAAGAAGTGTACTTCATGGAACTCTTACCTCTCTTGCCAAGCGATGACCCAGCTAACAAACAACCTGTTGACGTCTCTGCAACAACACTAAGCAGAAAAAAAACAATATTAAGGACAAAATTACTCGCATTACACTTTATTTTTCAGATATGTGATCAAGATCTAGCTAACCAGCCAGCAGGGTTACAGGTATCAATAGAAAGTTTGGGCTCATCTTACATTATTCCACTTCCAGTCCCAAAGGCCTGATCATCAGGCTCTCGAACAGGCTGAATGTTAATGTAAAGATCTCTGATTTCTTTCCTGATGCACCTCACTGCTGCTGCTGCCATGTCTTTTGCCAGCTAACAAGATAAGAGGTAAAAACATAAATTATGTAACCATAGCAATAATTTTCCTCATAAATCTAATTCAGTGAATCTCTGAATAAATGGGCTACTTTACTAAATAGAAAAACAAAGGACTGTTATAAAACCCCTAAAACCAAGCACTGAACATCATCTCTTCCAAGAATTTTCCCACAAAATTAAGGTAACATTAAATGCTGAACAAATGACAATTACAGTGATCTATGTAGAAGCTTCAATATTAGTAGAAATATAAGAACTTCTGCATTCAAAAGGAGAAAGATTTGATTTTAGTCTTGATTATCTCAAGACATTAGATTGTAAAAGAAAAAAACAAAAAAACCCCACCACCACCACCAAAAAAAAACAGAACCCCACCTCACACTTATTATGTATCAGATATACTCTAAAATAACAATTTGAAATGACAGCCAGGTGAAGGCAGATGAAGCTTAAAGCTGGTCCCATCTTTGTGATCCCACCACTCACTCTCTGTAAACAGTGACAGCATTTGGATAATAGAAAGAAGGAGGTTCAAAGCAGTTTTCAAATTGGAAAATTTGATATGGTCTGCCTGCTGCCTATTGTAGTGCACCATAGTTTCATACATCTATGAAAAAGGGCCATGACTTCACACTTAAAATAATCCACGTAAAACTGCACGATACATAAATCACATATAAGATACCCTTCAATATACACTAAAGACTTTTGAACAGTCCTGTGAAGGATGTCAAGGACACAGTTCTCATTTCCTGTTTTAGGAAATTTTTCGGGAAACATCTTTTTTTTTTTTCTGCTACCTTATTGCTATGCAATAAATGTCTCAGAAATGTCCCAAATTCTATTCTATGCCCTGAATAACTGAAACCTTTCAATAAGGCTACTTTGTATATGAAAGACTGCAGTATACAGTGAGCAGCAGAGGTATTTAAGCAGATTACATGCAAATTTATACAGATGTATGAAGTTGGATACTACCAGAGCTATCATCAGCACCTACTTTTATAGGCAGCGCTCCAGCAACAAATGCTCTTCCATAAATCTTCGTCACTGTGCCACGTTCTGTTAAGTTTATTGGGCTCAGCTCTTTGACTGGTGACATGTGGACTACAACTTCACCACCTCCCTGAGGGTAGTAGCCCCTATTTGGAAACAGTAATCACATATCATTAAACACAAAGATCACAAGTAACCCCAGAAAAGAGACAGAAGACTCTTCATATATTTTGTTATACTTTTTAATGCATAACTGGCACCTCAGAAGAAGCCTGGTAACGTACTGCCTGTTCAGCATGAGCTTCCCTGAGGGGCAGCCCATAAGAAACATGAAACAGCAGCTGTAGACTCAGCAATGAAAAAAAAAAAAAGACAGAAAGGACCACACCACATTCATCGTACACACAGGGGCAGCTAAGGCAGATTACTTCATGTATTATAAATTCATCCCTCAGCTTGACTGAGAGCACCTTGTGTGTGTGCCTCTGTGCTCACACACTGGTTCAATCCAGCAAGGCCTGCATCTGCCATGGGTCTCTAGAACTCACCTTTTCTTTATGTCACAATTAAATGTGAAATTGAACTTTTCAACTATTGGCTTGAAAACCTGAAAAGCAAGCATATATAAAACAAAGTGAATCTATTTTGCATTTATAATTTCCCACTATTTTATGCAGTCTTCATAAAAAAAAAATCCATTAA
>NW_008583174.1:0-4883 GCF_000691845.1 Merops nubicus | reverse complement strand
GGACTTTAGAGTCCTAATGGCTTAATGATTGGACCTGATGATCTTAAATGTCTCTTCCAACCTAAAGGATTCTATGATTCTATTGTATTTCTCTTGAAGTGGCATGAAGATTAACCATTCAGCTGATTACAATAATAGCAACAATTTGAAAACAAATGAAAGTCATCAAACACCTAGATTTCTATGTTGTCTGAGACCTGAGAAGACTGACAAAAATACGTTAAACAGCTGTACTTAGCAGAAGAACTGCTTCTTTACAAATCTAAAGAGGATAATATTGAACAAAGGGATATGAACAAGGGGGAAAAGAATAATAAAAGAATCGGTGAATGTAAAATTTGATCTTTTCATCACAGAAATGACATCTAAAATTAGACTTGAAAGCAACATAAGGAAGAGACTAAACTTCAAAATAAAAAGATGACAGGTAATAAAAAAAATGTTAAATTTTCTTCAAAACTGTCTCACATGCAGTCCAAACTAAGTCAAACCAAGAGCTTACATTTTACCTTGAATTAGCAAGAGACTAATAACCACTAACAAAAGATCACATTCCCAAGGAAAATAGTCTTGCAATACTACTGTTGTTGAAACAAATTCAGATTGTTATAGAAAAGAGACAAGATGTAAAATGACACACAGCCATAAAGAGCAAACACCTCTGAAGAACCAGGTATCAGATTTGTATAGTGATTTGAAAAATCATTGAACATTTGCATCATCTTGCTTGGAAGGAATATGTGAGGAGGACTGTTTAAATGTATAGGAGGAGTAAACCTAAATGCATTACTACTAGAAACAAAAAAAAAAAACTTTGAAAGTAACACAGGACAATAAAACTGAAGCTGTAAAGCATCACAGAAAGATTATTATAAAGGTGGAAAATAAATAGTTGCTTCACACGTTTGTTTTGATTTTTTTAGCAGAAAAATAACAGGTGATGAATTCTACTTGCACAGCTGTGGGCTGAGATAGTGTTTACACAGTAAAGGTAGAAATGTGGCAGAATCTCCATGGTTGTTGCTGAATATGAAATCAACCTAAGTATACGGTGTACAGTGATCACAGCCTCTTCTTGATTATGTTTCCAACTAGAGAAATCAACACATTGGTTTTCATTAAGGAAAACCCTCAGGCTAGGAATATAAAGAACGTTGATGTGACAGAAATTGAAGTTAAGTTTGATGAGAAACCACATTTGTGATTCCTGTGGCATGTGCTGTGTTGCTTATTTTGCTATCAAATACACAGTTATTTGAGAAATGAAGCAGAATAAAATCTTTGAACCCTAAACTAGTACAAAGGAGTGAAGATCATTCCGCAGTGTAAGAGCGCAATATACTGAAGGATGGCAAAGAGGAAATACAGCTGTGTTATGATAATTGAAAGGAACTGAAATAGAAACAATAGAAACAGATTAGTATGAAAGGTAATACAAAGCTTAAAGGAAATTAATCACAGAATCATGGAATGCTAGGGGTTGGAAGGGACCTCTGGAGATCAAGTCCAACCCCACCGCCAGAGCAGGACCATCTAGTCTAGGGAAGGTCACACAGGAACACATCCAGATGGGTCTTAAAAGTTACCAAGAAAGGAGACTCCACAACCTCCCTGGGGAGCCTGTTTCAGTGCTCTGGAACCCTTACAGTAAAGAAGTTCTTCCTCACGTTGAGGTGGAACGTCCTGTGCTCCAGCTTGTATCCATCGCCCCTTGTCCTGTCGCAGGGTACAAGTGAAAACAGGTTGTCCCTTTCTTCTTGACACCCAGCCCTCATATATTTGTACATATTAATTAGATCCCCCCCTTAGTCTTCTCTTCTCCAGACTAAAAAGCCCCAGGTCTCTCAGCCTTTCCTCATAGGGCAGGAGTTCCAGCCCCCCAGTCATCCTCATAGCCTCCCGCTGGTCTCTCTCGAGTAGATCTCTGTCCCTCTTGAAATGGGGAGCATAAAATTAAATAAATGAAACATAATTTCATACTCTTGAACCAAGACCAGATATTAAAGCTGTTGTGCAAATTCAGGATTTTTTTTGGTTTTTATGGGAGTCTGAATTAGAGCAATTTCCATCAAATATCAGTCATTATTGAAACATTTAATTTCTAGACTGACTTCAGTTTGCAAATACAGCTATTTATCTGTGCAATTATATGCCTTATTGAGCGCATGACTGATACAAACAAGAGCAACATGATAAGGTAGAGAATGGGCCAACAAGAACATCAGGTTCAAAGACAGAAAGTCCTTCACCTCGGATAAATTAGGCTGTGCCACAGTACAACACTGGGTGGCTTGCTAATGGCTCTGAAAAAAAAAAAAAAACAACAACAAGTTGAACCCAAGTCAGTAGAGGAGATGTGGTGTGGATGCTTGCCTTTCTGTTCTCCAGGTTTCTGGTCCAGCACCGAAACACACAGATCAGAGCTTGCTGGAGCAGCTAAATAGCCTCAAAAACTGCAGTAAGATTTTGCATGCTGAGACATTACCCCCAGCTCACATTGAGACCCATAAACAATTCCTGAATTCAAATAGAATACATGGGGCACAGTCAAGCAAAGGTACATTTTTAGGGCTGTAATGTTTTCTGGGAGTACTCTAGTGTATATATAAACCGCTTAGAGTGTTGGAATTTCTATTGATTATACTAGGGGAATATTATTAAAAAATAATCTTTCATATTAAAAAAAAAAAAAGAACCAGGGAAAGAAATTCTAAACTTTAGTAAGTAAACACTGCCTGAGCAGCTAATTATGTCCTCTTATCTGTGCAAGCACTGCTGCTGTTGCTAGCAATAGTAAGATGCAGAACAATGCATATGATTTATATATTTACTGTCAGATCCCCATGCGAGAAACCTCAAAACCTTTGAAAAATCAGGTCAACGCTATTCTATAGCTAGAGAACTTCTGATCTAGGAGCCTCTATTAAGCTGGTAAATGTCAAGAGAAAAGATGATTCTTTACAATGGCCTTGAAAAGTATTTATTAGCTGTCTCACAAGATGATACTATATTCCATTACTATATTCCATTCCAGATCTACTTATGGCTCTATAATGAGTTGCTTGTCCTTAATGGGAAAATCTTTCACATAGCCCTTTGATCTTCAAGTAATTTCAGGTAAAATACGTGAATGCTGTTTCATATAATTCCTGTTAGGAAATGAAGATTGCAATTATCTTAAACTTTAAGCATCCGTCTTCTAACATGAATCTATCTAGTTAAAGGGTCTGAACAAACTTTATATGAAAAAATGCACATACTGTTTCTTCATCTTCTGTCAAAATCATTGCATATTTTGAAATAAATACATTTTAGGCATAAAAATTTTATGATGGCTTCTTAGAATTGAAAATGTATTTGAAGCTTCTGTGTTTAAGAGATTAATGTCCACTTTGGTACCTGATTTTGAATAATTTAAGCCTTAGTGCTTTATTGCTATATTTTCAGTTGAAAAGGAAAATGTCTTGTAAATCTGCCAAGCTGCAAGATGGATTAAAATTTTGTGGATGTCCTTTTTTTTTTTTTCTGCTTAGAACAGCAGCTTCCTTAGAAACATCTTTTCCTTCTCTCAGTATGTGCAGGCACCATTTTCATATTCTGTATGGTTTGACAGGCAATTTTACTTTACTTTTTTTGCAGTACTCGATATGATAGGGATTCCATAGAATATTATAGGATACTAAAAGTGGCCAGTTTTGCCTTTATCAAGTAGTTTAGATAGTGATCTTTTTAAAAGCCTAGAGAAAACTTTAATACAGCAGAGGCGGTGAATTTAGTTTCATACATGGACTGAAGTTAGAGATGTACTTGAGTAAAAGTGTGCACACTAGCTTCTATCATTCTCAGCATACTATATCTACTCATAAGTGGCAAGAAAATGCAGGTAAGCTGGACAGCAAACTTTTCAGTCCTGAGCTAGACTTTCCAGAGAGGGAAGGTAGTGTTTTGAGCTGGACCTCATCTTCCTTGGGAGGGCTTGAGTACCCTGTTCCAAGACCCTAGATAGTGGCAAACAAGTATTTGACATTTTAAATATCGCTGGGTGCCCACTTCCTGCATCTGAAGGGTATAGATATTTGATGTGTCATATTTGCAATTCCACAAGGATATTTCACATGTTGCAGGGACCAAAAATAGCACCAGACAACAGGTACATCAACTTTGTCCAGCGTGTTAAGATTAAAGCTTTGCAATAAAGATCTTGTTACACAGTATACATGGTACTAGTTTCCATACAGGAATTCAATGAGGACGAGAGAGAGAATCCACAAAGAACAGAGAACTTGAGAAACAGGATGAAGAATATGCTTTGCATCATTATCTTCTCTTCCACTTCTTTTGCTGCTTGAAGACAATAAACAAAAGGAAAAGATTATGATAAATGGATTTCCTCTCCCCATTCCTACAGCATTGAGGGATAAATAGAGGATGAAGCAGGTGTGAAGCCTGCCTAGAGAAGTTAGCTACTTCAGGGTTATCCCAGCTAAAAGATCTGTGTGATCTGAAGTGCAGGTCTTAGATTGCAAAAGATTCAGAACTGCTACACAGAATTGCTAGTGGACTGACTTGTCCCAGCTGTTGGCGGCTTTCTCCAGAAGGAAGTCATGCTGCCAACTGACTACATCACGGTGCTAGAATGCTTATGGAAACAACTACCATTATAAAAAAAACAAATGAATGTTTATATGCTGCATGAGAAGGATCTGATAAGAAAAAATTGCCAATATTTTCTGTGATAAGTAATTTCATCTTGTATGCACTATAAATAAAAACTATAGAAACTCAAATACAGTGACACAAACATTTCCTCATGGAAGAAATAGCATATTCATGAAAACAAGGAAAACCTCTAATGATTATTGTAATGGATAACCTGTAGTTTG
>NW_008583173.1:0-3667 GCF_000691845.1 Merops nubicus | reverse complement strand
GCTCAGGCGCCCCTGCTTAAGGGGGGATGGGTGCTCAGGACGGCACCCCCCGAGGGGCAGCCGCAGGGGCACGGACATCCTTCTCCTCCCCAGTCCACGGGGAAAGAACCTCGCTGGAGCGGCGGACCCGTCTCCACCTCCCTGGGACAATGCTGGGCTGGACCTCCCTCACACCGCTGGCCTGAAACCCACCTCCCCGGGGCCGGGCCAGCCCCTCCCAGAGAGGAAATTTGCGGCTGACCCCAGAATCAAGGCCCCTCGAAGAAGCTAGCATCATGCATGAACGTCCACCCATGCAGAAGTGGTGTGCTGGGATGTGACTGTCCTAAATCAACTAGGATTCTTACAGATGCAAATATGTCAGACCACCACCCAGGGGACGGTCAAGCAGCTCATTCCCCAGCCCTCAGGCAGGTGGACAAGAACACAGATAGTCAGAGGGGCAAGTAGGTCCCTTACTGGTCCTAAATCTACCCAGCAAGGTAAGTGGGTGTCTGCACCCCCTGTTTTACTCACTCCGGTGGCTCAAAGCAGTGAGGAGCCAAGCTCAGGAAAGTGGGGTAGCTTAGAAATGGGGTGAAGGGAAACAGTTCACTGTCAGGTCTCCTGTGAACAGTCAGGAGCTTGTGCTGGTGAAGCACTATCATGGGGCACCACCTGTACATGTGGCTTCTGCAAGCTGCTGTGATACAAACACGTGCCACACGAACTGGGGCTGCTGTGTGTGGTGGAGCCCTCTGTGCAGAGAGGAGCCAAGTGCAGCTGCATAGTCATGAGCACCCTTGCAGCAGACACAAACTCACTCATACCTGCACATGCCCCGAGAGAGAAGGTCCTGTCCTAATACCATGCCTGTCCACCACCAGGTGTGGGGCTCCTCTCTGCCTTGCCCACTCTTGAGCCAGCCAAGCCAGTGAGTTGCTCCACAAAAGCCAGGACCATACAGGGTGGCAAGGTTCCCCTTGTCCTCACCACAGCAGCACCTCAGCTATACAGGGATTTCTGCTGTGACTGAGTGCAACCGAGGACCTGGAGGAGGTCAGTTGGTACCACACTAAAATAAACCCCCAGCCGATGCTGGTCTATTGCATATTTACATTACCTTTCTCTTTAAAGAGGGCTGTAGGTTCTGGAGACTTTTGCAAGTTTCATTTGGAGTTTCAGAGAATGCTGAAGACCAAGGGCAGATTCAGTGCATCTATGTCAGGGCTGTAAAACATTTTTTTCCTTCCTTCCATTGAACAAAATTTTAATGTTCCGGTTCCTTTCAAAAGGTGATTTTGTCCATCTATTCATTGACCCCCACCCTACCCTCTCCCTCCTCCTAGTAAGTGTAAGTAAAAGCCTTCCTGGGTCAGGGACCACACGAACATTTTCACTTCGAAAACTGTTACTGCCACAATTTCCACATCGTTCGCTAAAGCCACTTGAGTACATAACTTTCAGAGGAGAAAAGGAAGCCTTCAGAGGTTAAATAATGACTTGATAAGAAACATAGAAAACCTTGACCAAAATCTGAAATCAGGATGGGGATTCTTTTGGTGCATGTGATGCAGGAGGCCAGGCTGAGGAATCATGACTCTCTTGCCCAGCCCTAGATTGCAATATGGGTGACACACACCCCACGGTTTTGCATCCTTTCTCATTCTGTCAGAAGCGGAAAGGGATGACTGCTCCAGGCTGAGTGCTGCCACGGTAGTGTGGGGCTTGACCTCCCACTCAAGCACAAGCCCCTCAATGTTCTGTGCTGCCAGCATGTCAGGTCCTGCACTGGCCCCACGATAAGTCCATCATCTGCCTCCACAGGCAGGGAACTCATGAGCAGAGGTGGAAACAAGTATAAAGGAGACTGAGTCACATCTTTATTGTGTGAACATTGTATTTTGAGCACACAAAGAAACACAGGACTGGAATGGTCCTTAGATGGGCAGTTCCAGCTCCTCATCACAATACCTTCCATCCTGCTGAGCCTAATTGTCTGAAACCACCACCACTAACAAAATCCCCATCCTTTCTCAATTCCTTTTCTCGAATCTCTCTCTGTGCCTGTCTTTGATTTGTAAGAGGTCTTGAGTGAGGACTGTTGCTTTCCTGGGAAGCTTCACGTTTTATGTGGCAGAAAGGTGTCAGCATATTGCAAATTATAATGGAAAGAGGCATCTTTCTATTGTAAAAGAGATCTTGAAAAGGAAATGTACCAGAGTTTTGCACTGGAGGCATAGGGGACATCCATATAATAGCAGAGGGAATATTTCTGTGCAGTCATCCATTAAATTACAGGCACTCACGCATGCATCACGCCATTTGTGATAGCTTACCACATGGTAGACCCGATCCCAGAAGCACCAAGTGCTTTCTGCTTCCACCAAGTCCACTCTGAGTTTTACACACCAGGCATGTACTTAACCTCGGTACCGTAATGTAAATATTGCACTATACCCCACATGGCTGAAAGACTGTCTGAGATAGCTGCTCAGTCAGCTCCCTTTTCACCTAGGAGAGACGATAGTTACATCAGTGAAATGAGGAAGCTGAATAGATCTGCCTTAGCAACATGTTCAGCATCTGTGAGGGATGGGCTTCACTTTGCCTGACACCACAGCCTGCAGACAACACCGTGGGGAAGAATGCAAAACAACACCAGGGTTTTGCTGTGATCATATCTTGGTTCACTTTATCAAAGAGCCTTGGAATTTGCTCCTAACACTGGTTGGAGAAGGAGTGAGGAGGGGCTGCTTGCCGTCCTTGCCAACATATGTCAGCTCTTCCTGCAGAAAACGTTGAACAGAGTGAGAAATATGCTCTGTGATCACAGGGCCCCTTGATAGACAAAACAGGATCACACCAACTCTGGGGTTTTGCCTTTTTCCTGTGCTGTAGCAACAGGGAGCATTGAAACAGCTTGCCAAAACTGCAGGGCTTTTGTGCCAGTAACTCAGAACGTTCCTTGTTTCTTAGTATTAGTGATATCAATGGAGATGGCTAATTAGGGACATGCAATTTCTTCATATCAATTCTGTCAGGTAGTGGGGGTCTGGTGAAGAGAGCACACTGTGTGACAGAGCAGGATGAGGTTGTACTGAATTACAATTCCTCCCCACGTTCTGTATTTGTGCATGGGCAGCTGACCACCAATTGGTAATTTGTGCTTAGAAGTTGATGGCGATAACGCAGTCAGACCATGAACTTCATCTGAAATGAGCATCAGCTCCAGGAAAGGTGCTAACGTCAGGATTATCATTATAAACAAACACAAGGAGAAAGGCATTGCACAGCCACATCTGCTCATGGAACAATGTCTACTGCCTTAAGTCACGACACCACCCATGAATTCTCCACCCAAAAGCCAGGTGCAAGGATGAGCTGCAGTTCTCCAGAGAAAGAGAGAGGGGAGGATTTGTGAGTCAGCTGGAGGGTAGCACCTACATACAAAAAGAGCTTGCTGGAGGAGGATGGCCAGACAGATTGCTAGATACATAGGGATGCTTTCCAACTCTGAAGGGGGCAAGATCAGACGAGTGCATTAGCATCTAAGGATTCAGGGTATTTCGCAGAGATCTCTTGATCTGAAGCACTATGCAGCAATGAAGCAAATGTAGTTAAGCCTTATAGGCACATCATCCCTCGAGCGGTTACACAGGCAACAATTGACTTCACAGTTAAAAAT
>NW_008583172.1:0-1279 GCF_000691845.1 Merops nubicus | reverse complement strand
CCGCCCGGCCAGCTCCTCAGTCCTGCCCCCCCTCACGCCCCCCCCGGGAGGTGGTGGTTAGTCTCCAATCCTTTTAATCGCTTTTTTTTTTTCCCCTCACCACATTGTCTTCTCAGGGAATTTGGAAGGATCCCAAGCGAGTTACATCATTTTCCTTCCCAGCCCCGGCTCCCTGCTCTGCGTGGGACACATGATTCTCTTTTTCCAGGGTCAGAAATCCTGACAAAACATTAAAATTCTAAAGAAACCGGCACACACACGCGTCCATTCCCACTTGGGAGGGACATTTTTCCCCTCAAGAGAGGTGAAGGATGAAAAAAAGAACCAGTTTTCCACTTCAGGTGGGGCTGGGGAGGGATATTAGCGCTAATTAAGGCTAATTAAGCATCAGCGGTGAGCGCAAAGTGCCCACAGGGCTCAGCACCGTCTCTCCAGGCAATGAAGAAAACAATAAAAATGAAAATGATTTAAAAATCCCAGTTCCTGATGTTTTTCAGGTGCACAAAATCCGATTTAAATGGGATCAGAAAGGGGGGGGTTGGAGCCTCTGCTTGAAATTTCACCTTGGCAGTGACTCCAATCCGGGGTGAAAGGGACCTGCCAGGCATGGATTTCTTGGGTAATAAACTCAGGTTTTAGTTAAATTCAATAAAGTTCAGATTTTAACCTGCGGTTGAAAAAGAGCTCAGGTTCTTTTGTGTCTTAAAGAGAGAGTTATCATCTTTTTGGCTTGGATTTTGTTTTTTCTTTGCTGGGATGGACCCTGGTAGATGGAAAGGGATGCTCAGGACTTGGGGTGCCCGGCTGGGAAAGGCCCTTCAGGGGTGAGTTTGGGAAAGGGGACGATGGGTGGGGGCAGAACCCGAGGTGTGGAGTTGTGATCACCTCCTCTCACCCCTGCCCTCAGCTCGGGGCTTGCCCAAAAGCCAAATTCTCCCCTGGCACCTCGGTGGGCGCTCTGGACCCTCCCCCTCTTATCCTCTATCCCCGTTTGGGGGGAGAAACTGCAGCTCTGGGGTGGGGGCAGAGGCAGCTGCCCTGTGAGCACCGAGGAGGGGTTGTGCTCAGGAGAAGCCCCTCTGGGCACATTCCGGGCTTTGGGAAGCCTGCGAGATGCCGGAGCGGCCTCGCTGGGAAAGGAGGGGGGGAAAAAAACAGGATACAAATCTCCTTCAGTCAGTTCAAACGCCGGCCAGAGGTTTGCAGCCAGGTCCAGCCGCTGGGGAGCCGACCTTAGAGGTTTTTGGGGCTGAGAGGGAGAGGTGCAGCCAGGAGAGGC
>NW_008583171.1:0-2800 GCF_000691845.1 Merops nubicus | reverse complement strand
TTTTTACACGGAACCAGGACAAGTACATACAAAACTTCCGCACATCTTTGCTCACTTTCAGGTCAGTATCCCTACACCCATTAGAGGTAAGAGCATTAACAAAAACCTTACAAGGGGAGCTAATCAATACAGTTATCAAAGGTTTAAATAGTTTAAACATGTTTTTTTTTTTACAAATTCTCAACACAAATATTTCAATATGGTCACTTCCATAGACAAAATTAAAGATAAAATTTAATTCCAAAGCAGAAGAAAAATGAATACCCCCTCTTCAGAAGTGATTATTGAAAGAAGAAACCAAGCTTTATTCTCAATAATTTACATATATTTAACCCTTTCCCCTTTAGATATAAATACATCTGGCAAAGCTTCCCAAGAAATGACAAAAATAATCTGTTGTTCTATTGCCTAAAAAAACCCTCAAGTGGCAGAAGAGGCAATCAGTCAGGTCTTTAGGACAAAGAAAAGGAAATATGCAGGGAAAGCAGCAACAAACCTTTACCCAATATGAAAAATAGCAGTAATACAAGACCATCATTAGACATCAGCAGCACACAAGCACCATTACCACTCCAAGGTATTACGAAATCTTACCCAGACATCATGAGAACATCTATTACAGTTTGGAATACAGGAAACAGATTTACAACTAGACACATGGTATTTTTCAACTCTTACTCTGTTCTTATTTAGAGAAAAAGCAATTTTATTATCATTCCTGTTATCAATAAAAGTTTGCTGTTTCATGATTGTATATACTCTAAATTAATATAAAATTTGAACCCTGTTACTGAAATCTGATTGGCCCAGATAAATGATTTAAAGGAGTCCTATCTTCTCTAATTAGTCCTCTTCCATGGATTAGTGGGGTCTCCACCCTAATTCAGTTCTCACAGGATCCCCAGTAGTACAAACCTCTAAAATAACAAACCACAGCCCTGTCCAGTGCCTCCCCAGTCCTGAACACTCCAAACTTCTCTTGCTTTTAACTCCTCCTTCAGAGCTACAGACATGTGAGAGGACCCTCAGGGAGAGCTGAAAGCTTGTTTCCACCATGTCCATTTACTTTTCAGACTCATTTATTTAGCACACCACTATCACGCCACTTTTCTCCATGCAGTAAATGCACAAGTACATTTATAGCTCAGACCAGATAAAACCATTCATGTTAGGGCCTCTTTCCTTCTGACAACATTAGAATAATTCTTATTCTCTGCTGCAAGTGCTCATATTTTATATTTACTTCTTTGGAATTTTGTTCTACCTAAGCAATATTGCCAGTAACAGTAATTCTACAAAATATTTTTTTTTTAATGTAAGAAGGTTATCATCAATAACTGTCACCAAGGAAAATTAAATGAACAATTCACAGGATGATGTGTGTGTCTTAGGGGCTGTGTCCATCCACAAATGAAATCACAGGGACTAAGAACTGTATTGCAAATATCTGTATTTATCATTTCTTACTGATGTGAAGGAGGAGTACTCCTATTTGATCTATTCCAAGTGTCAGTCCAATTCTCCTATCAGGAGCTGAAATCAAGTTAGATCTTCCTCCTACTGTTCCCTAAGGCCTATTATGGATCTTGTACGAAAATGTGCAAGGGCAAATCACTCTCAGTGACATGATTTAAACACGTTTGATCACAATATATGTGACTTTGCAATTGCAGCTAGGAAATAGTCCTTTCAAGCGCTTCAGCTGTTAGTGAAAGGCCACAGAGAATAATGCACTGGAGGAAAGAGAATGCAATCCTCTCTCCTGTAACTGTACAAACCTCTAAAGCTGTTACATGTGGCTAAATCCCTAAAGAGCAGGCACAGAAGACTGTGGTCAGGTCCCAAACAAAGTTTATTTTTAAGGTCATTTATCACTCACTAAGTTAGTCTTCCTACAAGTTAGTATTTTTTCAGCAGAGAAAACCAGGCAAACTGCAGCCGGTATGGGGTGTTGCTGTCACTCTCTACCCCTTTTCTAAAGCTACAATAATAGAGTTTCTTAGAAGTATGAAAGGCAATGAAATTTGGTTTACTATTTGTTTTACTTGCTGGTGTTCCTGACAACCAAGAGCAATCTTTTTAGAGCTGTCATCTGGTATACTTATATGGTATACATTTTTAAAAGCAGCTACGCACATTTAAAAGATACAGAAAGAATATATGCTAGCTTTAATTGTTTTGTATTTCCTAATTCACCAGGTATTCACATTGGACTACTCATGCCAGATATACTTCAAAATTTTAATCAACACAGAAAAGCCATCTGCAATCTCAGGTTGCTATATACTACACACAGAACAGAAAAAGAAATTAGGATAACTTTCTCCAGTTCAGGAACATCATGATTTTCTCAACAACATGAGTAAAAATAAACCTTTGCATTAGCAGATCTGATCTCTGCTCCAGAGACTACATACAACTAGAAGCAAAAAAAAAAAAAAAAACCCACAGCAAAACTCCAAATTGCCTAATTTTTCTTGATGCTGTCATCTCCAGCAAACACCTTACGAGCTCTCAACAGGAGACGTTGAAGGTCACTATAGATCTTTGAGATATGTCTATTCTTGTTTGAGGTACAAGTAATTCAAGCAAACTGAATTACAACTAAGACCTGTTACACCTCTCAGAAAGAGTCAGTTGGGTGATACTCTCTCAATCAGATATGCTAACACTTTGTAGGTAACACGTGGACCTCACATCAGGAGTTAGCCAAATTGATGGCAACTTTCTCATGTTTGCACTCGAGAGTCCCCAGGCTGCTTAAACTACCAATACTGGGGAAAGAATTATTTTATATATA
>NW_008583170.1:4868-15326 GCF_000691845.1 Merops nubicus | reverse complement strand
AGGGGCAGGGCCCGCAGCCGGGCAGCGCCGCACCGACATCCCCACGCCCCGCGGAACGCACCAAGCTGCGGACAGGAGCCCGCAGGTCGGGGCACGCACTGCCGGCTCTCCCTAAGGCTGGGCTCTTTTGCGCCGCCAAAAGACCGCTGGGGTCTGCTCTAAACACCCACAGAAATACACAACAATTCCACATTTAGACAAGCAGTGCGCCATGCCCTCCCCCAGCCCACCTACAGGGCACTGCTGGAACTGTGCGCTGCAGCTGCGCTGCCTCGGCTCAGGGCAACCACGATACATCCACTGGTCAAGGGGAGATGTGTCTGCAGGAAGTGGCACCCGCAACGCCATGGAATTGCATTCATCCCAGGCCCTGCATCAGCCTTGCCAAGGCACCAATGTCTGTGAGGTCCAATAAGTCGTGCTCATTTTTGTGGCTGAACCTTGTTCATGACCAAATCTAGAAGTATCAGATCCATCACTAGCCCTGTCTGTACCCAACTTTCCACATCTTGCTCATCTAGATCCAGCAAATCTGATGTTGTCTTCCACCATCCATCTCCCAAGGGCCAGAGAACCAACAGCAGGCTGCAGACAGGGCACAGAGGCTCTGATTTGTGCCTCTATGTCCTCTAAGTTCATCTCCAGTTTCTAGAGTGGTCATGAGCTCTTCTAGTTCAGCAAGCAGAAAGCAGAGCTGAGACTTCCATACTGCATTTCAAAACTGCTGCTGGAGAAAATGCAGTGTTTGCATGCAGGCACACATATTCACCTTCAAACACAGAAGCAGTAGAATAAAAATCACCACTGAAAACTGCTGATAAACAGAAAAAAAAGACACCCTGAAATCAGGACAGTAAGAGTTCCTTCTGGAGTGACCATTTCCTACAGCAACTTCAGCACAGTACAAGCACATAGTACAGCCATATTCCAAAAAGGTGTGTTTTTCTCATAGAGATCATAGATGTCTTGCAGAGTCCTGGTCTTCCTTCAACAGGAGTCGAGTTGTACATCAAGTAGACTGCAGATGTTGTCAAATCAAGGCTTGTTTTTAGATACTGCACTCTGCACTGTAAAAAAAAAAAAGCTAGTGATGGAGGGGACTTGGCTGGAGGTGGGAGTAGAGGGGCCTAGTTTTTGATAATCTCCCAAAGGACTGTGGAAGACAAAAGCAGGCCCTTGAAGAGATTCTCCTGTGATGGCCTTCTACAAACTGAGATTCCCAAAAGTCACCTTGAAGGAACTTTAGTACCGCAGCTGATTGAGTGAGTTGATGTAATGAAAAGTGGCTCCCAATGCCCAGCTTGTTTCAACATTGTCAATTTTCCGGGCAAGCTGCATAAAACAAAAGTGCAACCACAAAATTAGAACAGAGTTCTTCTGGAGGAGCAGAAGCATGCAAAGTGAATACTGTGCTGAAGGTTATCACACCCAGCTAGCACTATCCTGGGGATGCTGTCCCTCCACACCCAACCACAGAGCTTATGTTGCAGCAGGAAGGCAAAACAAGGAATGAGCTACTGTCATGATGGCTACTGCCTCAGCACCCCCCTGCCAACCCTCCCCAGCAATCCATTCTGTGCATCACCTGAAAGACTTGGCTCTTTGGGAAGCCCAGTTCTTGCAGGAGGAAAGTGATGTATGTGAGGTCCATGCAGAGAAAGGGGCTGCTTCCAGGGCTGATTTCCATGGTCTTGCATACTAAGGAGAAAGGAAACAATGTTTGAATGCACACCCTAGGCTCAGGCCTAGCATCAGCCCAGCTTTGAGAAACCTCAAATGAATCCATTAAACACCTATCATCAGCTGAGCTGCACAGTGATGGAACCCGTGACACCATGGGGTTGAATGGACCTGGAGTACTGTGTCCAGCTCTGGAGCCCTAAACACAGGAGGTACCTGTTGGAGCAGGTCCAGAGAAGGGCCAAGAAAATGATCAGAGGGCTGAAGCTTCTCTACTACGAGGAGAGGCTGAGAGCTGGGATTGTTCAGCCTGGAGAAGAGAAGGCTCTGGGGAGACCTTCTGGTGGCCTTCCAGTGCCTGAAGGGAGTCTACAGGAAAGCTGGGATGGGCTGTTTACAATGGCATGTAGTGACAGGACAAGGGGCAGTGGTTTTAAACTACAGCAGGGTAGATGTAGATTAGACATTAAGGAAGTAGTTCCTTACTATGAGGGTGGTGAAACACTGGAACAGGCTGCCCAGAGAGGTGGTGGAGACCCCATCCCTGGAGACATTCAAGGTCAGGTTTGATGGGACTCTAAGCAACCTGGTCTAGTTGGGGATGTCCCTGCTTACTGCAGGGGGGTTGGACTAGATGACCTTTGGAGGTCCCTTCCAACGTAAAGCGTTCTACAATTCTGACATGCACACATTAGCAGGAGGACAAAAGCTCTGGCACACTGGAAGGAAGATCAAAGCATTCTGTCTTTCCCCTAAGACAGTGGAGTTTCTTATACCTCTCCAGGAGAGGAAGAAAAAAAGCTTTCAACTTTTCTTCTATCTACTTCAAGCCTTTAAAAATCTGAGCAACCTCAAGTGTGTTATATTTCTCAAGCATAAGCACCCAACAGATGTTGACAAAAACAAAGGGGAAAAAAAAGACAAAAGCAAAATAAAACCCACTTGATTTCTCAGGATGAATTACACAAATGGTAGTTCAGAAATCAGAACTGCAACAGTTGTTCAGTCAGTCATAAAGTTTACCAAAACCCCCCATGTCAGTTTGATCGAAGTCTGAGTTTGTGATATTAAGAGAAGAATGTTTACATATGTAAATCTGCACAGGCAGTTCTCTCTGCAGCTCATCAAGTGAAAAGCTATGAACTAGTTTTCCTCCTTTCCCATTCACAATCAAGCATATGACTAAATCTTGAGACAAATGAAAAATTAAGCCAGATTAGAAAAGGTTATACTAACAGCATGAGACACCCCTCATCTATTTTGAAAGCATGATTTCAGGACAACTGTTAACTGGTAAATTCATTAGTGCTTCAGAGAGGTTTGAAATAGAAGTATTCTAAGACCTGTCTTATATGGGCTGCAAAAGCAAGAATCAATATAAAAATAGTTGAGATTTTCAGAAATAAAAATGTTGAGTAATAAAAATAAAAAAAATAAATAAAAAAGTAGAAATGTTGGTGAGATGCTACAGAGAGATGTGCTCAAGAGAAGTGCTCAATATTTACTTAAAACAAACAAAAAAATCAAGCTTCTTAGCACGTCACACATTTGCCACATGGGTGAATTTACACACAATTACCAGCATGTGTTTGTATTTTACTCACCATATCTAGCTGCAATTTCAAAGTCACCAACAGTTAAGCTTCCTCCTTTTTCTTTATCTAAAAGAAAAAAGAAAATCTGTAGTCTTTTATGGTTTTTGTATAAAGGAAATTGTAGATTCAAGTCATAAAAGTTGTTTGGCAATCAAACCCTGAGCCACTGAAATCAATGACAAAACTCACGCTTGCTTGAAAGATAAACAAACCATTAAAGACAATCTTAATATAGCTGGAAAAGCATCATTTCATGAAGAACTTTTAGCCTCGTTTCCTAAAGAAACATATTTACAGACTCCATGTCCCCAAGTCTGTGGTGCCCTGCCCTGTGATGCCTACACAGTTACCAACTTTGACCAGATCTGACAGGGCACTGGTGTTCTGCCACATATGAAATCTGAAATTATTCATAAAACAAAGTGGCTGAGGAGGGAGGTGTGTTTATCCAAACTAGCTTGAGGTCTCATAATCTGCATTCTGCCACTGAACACAAGAGCCTTCTGTGCACCAGTACACCACTGGAAGAGTTGGCATGCATCCTGAATAGATGTGGTATAACCTGAAAATCTCCATTCCATCAATGCAGCAAAACAGCCCAAGATCACCTTACTGCTTTACTGCCCAAGAAATTTGTTTATCATTACGAGGGCTTTCCTCTGTTTTCAATTGTAGAGTTAATCAGACAACAATGATTTCTGAAATGCAGAGCTTAAAAATCATTACCAGAAGTTGCAAGTCCTAATTCACAGCCCTAGTCCCTTATCTATAGAAATTAAATAGCACTCAATATCCAGTCAAGACCAATGCTGCACAGCAGTGTAACAGAAGACTAAGTTCTGTGACAGCTTAGCAAAGCATCGTGATGTGTCCAAGCGTTGCCATTTCCTCCACACTTGTCACTTAAAATGAAATGAAAACGTACCTATGAGACCGACCTCTGCTGCACGGTCATAGTAGTAGGAGAAAGTGTAAAAATACAAGTCTTTCACTTCTTCAACTTTATGCACTTTTTTGTAGAGCATCTTTGCCACTTTGTTGGAACAAGACTCATACAGAGGCTCACCTAAAAGAAGGCAAAGAAACCCAGAGTATTTTAGCCAGGGAGTTACACACACATTTTATTGAGAACCTGCCAGGAAACACCCCTCTTTTGCACAACAGCACTTTGCAAGCTCTTCACAGAGAAGTGAAATTTTCATCTTCTTCCAGCAGCAACACTTAACATCCTCAGGCTGGGACCAAGTATGTGATAGACAACATCATCATTTGTGGCAGAAGGTTTTTTGAAAGACCTGTTCATGGATTGCTCAACTCCATCTGCACTACTACTAGCAGCTTTACTGACTGGACAAACACAAGAGGAAAGAGCTGCAGAATCTCATTGAAAGCAAGGCAAGAGAAGCCAGACAGAAGAGTAAAAAGAGGCTGCAGTGTCTTTGCTAGATGATGAGAGTGTATCGTTTACTCTGCTAATAGCATGCTGGTGTAGATAGGAAGAGTGATAAATCACTATACCTGCCTTCTGTCCTTTAATTTTGTACACTATCTCAGCATGTTGCCATTCAGATTTGAAGCCAGGTGGTAAACAAGGGCTGACCAATCCTTCCCCTTCTCCTACTGTGTAAGTAAAACAAAGTCACATTAGAGGAAAATGTAGGGAGTGAATTTCAGATCCCTTACCCTCACCCCTGCTCCATACTGTCCCTCAGGCTCAGGAAGGCACCTCCAAGACCCAGACACGGCTCAAATTCCCCATGTCCCTCCCAGGGCTGGCAAGAATCCAGGTCTCCTGGGATCTAGCAGTGTCACCTTCCACATTCATCTCCAGCACACCCAGCCATGGTGACAGGAGCTCACATACCACTCAGGAACCTTGAACCCTGTGCAAAGGTGACAGACAACTCCCCCCACAACAGGGCTACCTACTCCATACTCAGAGCCAAGGCTTGAGGAGTGCCCACAACTTACAGGGTTTTCCCTCAACTCCTCCTAAAATGGCGAGCCTTGCTGACATCAGCCCGAGTCCCAGGTAGCTGCAAAGAGATAAAAGCCTCTGTGAACAACAAAGAGTCTTCCTCTGATACTCCCAGTCTCCTCTACATGCTCCCAGCAAAACGGCTCAAGTCAGCAGCTACTGCACATAAGAGGAACAGTGTGACAACCCACCCTCATATTACCTTTATCCAAAAGGATAATCTCTCTTGGAAAAAGCACAGGCAATAGCTGTGAACAGTAACCTGGCTCTTGAATAGCTAGGAATGCTGAAGGCGTTCCCCTAACATTTCTCCTACCCTCCTCAAAGGCAGCACAGCCTCTAGCATGCAAAATTGACTCTTTTTGAGCCCAAACACAACACACAGCAAACACAGGTGGGAGGAAGCTCTTTTGGCTTCCCCCTGCCCAAAACGCTGGGAACACGGGAAGTCAGTGAGGAGGAAGGACTGGCAGAAACAAAGCACTATGAACTGACTGCAACTCCTGTTCTCCATCACCTGGCACCACTTGGCAATGAGCAGGTAGAAGAGTTGGGAGTAAAGCTGAGCCTGAGAAGTAGAGGTGAAGGCGGTTTTGATTTTGTTCTTATTTCTCATTATCATTTTCTACTGTTTAATTGGCAATAAGTTAAATTAACTAGCTTAAATTAACATAACTGAATTGAGTCCATAACTGGTAGACGACCTCCCTGTCCTTATCTTGACCCACAAGCTTTTTGTTGTATTTTTGTCCCCGTGTCCTGTTGATGGAAGGGGAGTGACAGAGCAGCTTGGCAGGCACCTGGCGGGTAGCCAAGGTTATTCCACCACAATAACATGGCTCAAGTTTCTCCACTTCTTCCCAGTACTCATTTGCAAGGGCCCCAGTTGAGCAAAACAGCTAGATTTCACTGGTCATAGAAAGCTTCTATCTGTACTGTGTGCTCCCTTTCCCACAACCAACCTGTATGAATACAGCTTGTAGGTGTGGTTAAACATCTGAAATGAAGTTGTATGACCAGCAGGAGATGTCTGGAGAGTTGCCTGGAGGGAGAAAAAGATGTCACTGTAACATATCTTCCAGCAGAAGCAAAGATTAACAACACAACCTTCCAGAACATTAGGAATAATGTGAAACAATCCTAGCATGGTTCAGAGAGGAATTATGAATTTACAAGTGCTTTGATTTGACAGCTGACACACAAGACAACCACAAAACCTGGAGTTAAAATAGTGTCTTCATGAGACAGAGTCTAAACAGGTTACACTTCTATTTGTATCCACACCAAACCGGTGTACAAAATAATTATTTTCACTGAAAAGGAATCCTTATTCCAGCTCTCAACTACTTTTATCAAGAGGCTACAGCAACTACCTCTTCAGATGATCCCTATGCTAGGGGAAAACTGTGTGCAAAATCATATAAAAGCCAGGCACACATTAACTTCCTACTCAAGTGAATTCAGCTGTGAACTTCCAAAAGCCAAAGGAAAAGCACAGCACTGCGCTTGCCAAGGAGCAGTGTGAGGGCCAGCCTGTGGGCTGAAGAAATGAAAGGGTCATTATGCATTTTGCAGCCTCTTCCTCAAGTGCCCCGGCACAGCTCATGTGTCTGTGGGGAGCAGAGCTCAGGCAAGGATGCTTTTCATGCTGCTTGTAGCTTAACACCACCTCCACCTCTGGAATTTTCACAGCCCAGACTCTCCACGTCCCCTGTCACTCTGCTGTAAGAGCAGAATGCCTTCATTAGCCCAGGCTGGAACACTAGATACACCACCACAACCCTCAGCTTCTGGGCAGCTTTACTGTGAACAGTATCTCTGCTCCGGCCAGAGCCTTATGATTCCACATCCACAGGGCTTTCAGCTCACAGAAATCCCAAAACCACACCTCAGTGGAAGCTGAAATGGCAAACATCAGCATGTATCTTTTACTGCAGAGTAACAGTTACTCCTTAGAAAGCATTCATTTACAACTGAGGGAACTCAGGAAAAACAGAAACAAGGACTGGGAAAGCATCTTACTGTGTTCTTAAAACCCAATATAGGCCAAATGTTGGACTTGAATTAATTAATGGCATTGCTTCTGAGTTCCTCATTACAAACAGGACAAGGCCAGAGCTGAGGATTAAGATGCTCAGACAAACACTGCATTCTCCCCAGGATAAAGCAGCCCTGGCAGATTCACTGCATGTACCACCAACCCACGGAGTCGGGCTGGGAGGACGGGCACAGACTTCTCAGTGCCTTTGTGACTGACTATATGAAGGCAGGTGTGACCAAGTGACCTGGGGTTTTCTGTCAAAACGGTGGCTTCATGTCACACTGGCAAACTCTTGGTCTGCTTCCAAGGGAAACAAATCTGAGCAGTTACTCAGTTCTGCACCAGCATTTCCCAACAGTGTGCACGTTCACGTTACCTCGGCGCGTGGGAGGAAGGTGATCTGTGTTGATCCACCACCCAAATCCAGCATCCCTACACTTCTCTTCTGTGGATCATCCAGGCTACCTGAAATGTGTGACAGAACAGAGAAAGCCATGGTGAGTGCTGTGAGAAACTGGGTAGGCACAGAACCAGAAGTACAGAAAGAACACAATCTAACTCCATCTGTCAGCTTCAACCAGCACTGAATTATACTGTCATTCACTAGGCACTTATTCTGACTTTATCAGGGTGACCTAAAAATCTTCAAGTGACAGAGTTTCTCTTATTTCTCTGGTGCTGTTCATGCCCTAATTACAACAGCTTTGGTTACAGGATTTCTAAACATTTTTCAGTGGAGGCAAAAGGACCCTTTTGCAAACTCTACTCTGGTAACCACTTTGTAACACTGAGGAATGTGGTTTTCTTGGCCACCTCTTCCTGATCTCTTGCAGATTCCTACAGCCAAGGAGATGACAGACTGAAAAGAGCTGGCCTCAGAGACTCAGCTCTCTTGGAACTCTTCCTGCTGCCAGCCCAGACATCTCTTCTAATTTAAATCCATTACTTCTCAGTTAGATCTTTCAAATACACCTTCCTGACAAGCCTAGTTTGTGTCAAGTGTCTCGGTATACCTCAGGATAGCTGATGTTTGAAGATCTCTGACCTTTCTGATATTTCCTTCAAACACAAAAAGCTTCAGAGCACTTGTGTTGCTCCAAGCACTGTGTGTGCTGAACAGTGCTCAGCAAGCTGCTTTACTTATTGTCACAGGGAGCTTCAGCTTAGTTTTTTCTTTATTCTTCAGCTACCCTTAACTCATCAGGACAAACACTTGTGGTATTTCTATGTTATAAATCCATAACAAAGTAGCACATAACTTTCTTTTGCTCTGTGCAGCTGCCAAGCACATCTAGAATATCCACATTAAAAATTTAGCCAGAGCTAGCAGCAGACTCTAAAAAGGAATAAAATGCTCTGGTACCCTACAGGGAACTGAAATAAAGGCCACATTAAACATCTAGGAAAAGGAATTAAATTCCTCACTTTGTCAAATAAATGGCCAAAATCTTAATGACTTAAATAGACCAGGCCAAAACCAACTGCTGACTTATTCCCAGATACTTTTCTCCCAGTCCACCCCAATGAAAAAGAAAATCCCATGCAGGGGCAGAAAACAGCACAAATTTCACAGCATCAGTCATATCTTTATGCACATGCTCATGTACACATACCTGTTAAAAAATTTATTGTGATCCAGGCTGAAATACCTAATAAGGAAAATATTCAGAAGATGCACTGTTAGATCATGTTATTTCATTCCAGCTAACAGCAGCAAGAAATAAGGTGAGCTGTATTACAAGGTCTTCCTGCTCTAGGATCTGTTCAGCTGGAGGCATTTTTAAGTTTTCTCATACAGTTTAACTGCACCATCTAAACAAAATAATCAGGAAACTGGAGCCTCTCTTCCAACAATAGACAGAGACACCAGAGATCATCTGCCACAAGCTCCCTTGTCCCCCTTTCACAAACAGAGGACTTCTAATACAAGTTCTCCAAAGGAGGTCTAGCTGAGAGCACAGAAGGACCTTCAAGAAGGGTGAATTGGGCTGGGTCTGCTGAGCTCCCCTGACCCACCTTGCCCCAAATCCAGCATCTCTATGACTACCAAGAGCTGTCAAAAGCCAAAATTAAATGCTTTGAACATAGAGAATGACCTACACCAGAGCTCATGCAATATATGGAAGAGAAGTGCCATATATGAAATGCTTGGAGAACTCTGTATTTCACAAATCAAAAACTTGGGCAAAAAAAGTCACAAACACTTTTTGTTTCAGTCCTTAACTAAAAGACAAGGAAATGACTGACACGTTGTTAATTTTCTAGGAAAACATCCACTGGTAGGCTTTTGTTTGATGTCAGGCACTTGAGTTTTCTTTGGAATAATAATAATTTTCAGTGTTCTAATTTTTCTTATTTTCTTCTAAGCATTTTTGTGAGCCACAGTGTTTTTGTCTTATTCTTGCTTTATAAACCTTTTCTTCATAAATTAGATGAATTAATGTGCCTTATGTTAACAAATTCAAATATTTATCCATGCAGTTAAAACTCAAGGCATACTAGGGAACACAGTCCAGTGAAACCCTTGGCTGAACCATGGCTGTCACTGCTATTAATCATTTTAAAACAAACCAAAAAGAATTGCAAGGTCTTCCTTCCATTAAGCAGTAAAAAAGAAAAACAGCTCCAAACAGGTCCAGCTATTTTAAAGTTTGGTTTCTAAGCAGACTTAAAACACATTTTAGCACTCGGTTACTTAGAATTTAAACACATTTTTTCAAATTATTTTAAATCAAGACTGATTCTGAGTTCTATTATCAGCATTTTTTGATGAGCATCAACTTATTTAGGCATGTATTTTCTTATCTATATAACGTATTTTTCAGATTGAATTCATAATCATGCTCATTAAATCAGCTATAATAAACATTATGACCAAACAGGTTCAGAAAGCTCTGATGAGAGAGCAGGGTGTGCAAAACCACTTGTTGAAGACCACCTCAACAAGAAGGTATTCAGAATCCTTTCCAGAAGCGCTCACTGCACAGTTGCTCCCTGGTAATCCTACAGACTCTGCCCAGCACTCAGAGCTTTGAAAATCAGGAGAGAGTTCAGGACTTCAAATTGGAAATGGAGCACAAGATCTCTTTGGCAGGCAGTGCCTAAGGCAGCATAAAAACTGTCAAACCCACTGCTCGTGGGTTCCAGCTACAGTGAGTGGGGAT
>NW_008583170.1:2657-4837 GCF_000691845.1 Merops nubicus | reverse complement strand
AGCAGGAATCTCCAGGATTGTAGAAAGGGTCTCCAGAAGTTAGCCCACCTTCATCAGTTCCATTCATTATCGACACGCAGTCGTCCCTCACGAAGAAGGGCGAGGCCTGAAAAATCTCCTTCACCTGTAGTTCAAATAAAAGCTACACTCAGAGAAATATTCTTTCAGCTGGAAAGCAAGCGTTTTTAAAACTTCAGTGTTACACAAATGCTGTTCTAGAGCCAGACCCTGACTGCTGCTCCCCACTTTGAAATTCAAGAGCCCAACAAGCATCCGTGGGTACTGATGTAAAAGGTCAGACATTTCCACACTTGCTCTGGGGTTTGGTGCAGAAACAGGGATGGATGTGTGGGTTTTCAAGCATGAAAAATGCTCAGAAATGCCATTAACAATAGATGGACATGGGTAGGGAAGGGTACTCCATTTACTTGGCTGCAATTGGTGACCCACACAGTATTACATATGCACTGGAGAGGCAGGAGATGGACACTGGCTTTCAGGAATGTCCCAGGGAAGGGCATTTTTAACAGGAGCTGTTGGCTGTTAGAGGCCCTCTACACTACATCCTCCATGAGGAAGCAAAGCCCTGTGTTTCCAGAATCCTCCAAAGTAACACCTGCAGCATTTTCAGCTAAAACTCAGAATGGAGAAGAACAGGCCAGCTTGCAGGCAGCAGCAAACAAAAAATGGCATTGCTTCCAACCACACCGCATTTCTTCCTTCTAATTATTGATTAGAAAACAAGTACACTTAGTGCACACTTAATAAAATTTTCTCAGCAGGAAGGTCTAGAACATCAAATATTATAAAAATAAACAAAACGTTAAAATATTAAACATACTCTATGTGCCTATAAATACAATTTACATTATTTCAAATCAATATAAAGGAGCGACCTCACAGCAGCAGACTGATAACATGCCCAATCAAAGAGCAGAGAGCTTTTCTCAAAATAGCAGCATCCTGGTCAAAACCACCAACACGCCCAGGAAGGAAAAAACCTGTGGTGACATTACACTTGTTATCTGTCATCTCCAGGCTTCTTTGGAACTGTCATCATTCCTCTGTGCTTGTACTCACACAGTTTCTCCCCCCAACCCCATGTGAGATCTGCACTGCTTTCAGGGTTGAATGATAGGAATGGCTCATGCACATGATGATGAAGGAGTCTGTACCTTAGACAGAAGGGATGACACTTTGCTCTAAAATTCCTGGAAAGCAAAGCGAAAGACAAGATAAATACCTTATCCAGCAATTTCTGAGCTTTCTCTCCTGGCAGCAACCGTAGGCCAGCTGTGGCTTTCAGGACCAGAGGAGTAAACTTCCACAGCTCCATGGGAACTTCCTTCTTCGCCACCTCCAGAAGATCTTTTATTCCCTGGGCACTCTGAGTGGAGAAAGAACAAAAAAAGGCCACTGTAAATGTGGAACAGAGATGAATGAATATCAAAAGGTGTCAGGACAAGGAGGAGTTCTCACCACCTCCTACAGTATGAGACCTGGTAGATACAATGAAGATTATCCACCAACAGATCAAAAACAAACAGTGAGTCACTTTTTCAAACAGGGACATATAACTCTCTGAAAGTTTTGGTTACAAAAGATTCAAAAGGCAGTATGACAAGTCCTTGGGAAAAAAGAAGGCCTGTGGAGCCAGCAAAATACTATGAGCTGGATGTAAGTCTCTCTCAGAAGTCCCAAAACACCTGCAAACCAGATGGTTAGGGAGACAGGAAAGGATTCACTTAGTACTTGTCCTGGTTTTTAGACTATTTTCCTGAGATTTGAATTCCAGTCACTTTTGGAGAAGGCACTGCTCCAATCCAGCACAGCTCTTTTGTCACTTTCTTAAGTGCATCAAAATTCTTAGGGCAGATAGGAAAAAAACATCCACTGTGCTAAATTAACATCACTAAGTGGAACTGGACACGTTCTGCTCCCTGCTCCTCTGCACGCTGACCAACTTTCATTGTGGGCTTGTACCATTCGGAGACACTTCCATGAACTAAGACAGTTCAGCATATAGCAAGATGTGATTTGCAGGGCATATCAAAACCAGGAGAGTTTGGGGCATGTGCTTTCACAGTAACAGAGACAAAATTACCTTTTCCACATCATCAGCATATGCAGACAGACCTGGCTTCAGTGCTTTAAACGTCTCGTGGGTTAATTTGGGAGTC
>NW_008583170.1:0-2626 GCF_000691845.1 Merops nubicus | reverse complement strand
AAAGAGTGTTTCAAGATAAGTAATGGTAGAAACAGTTTTGCATACACAAAAAGAAAATCCTTTTACAATGATGTGGTAATGGAAGTTAACTGACACCTCTGTCTAATGAATTAGGAACAGCCACCCGACCTTTAAATACAGCCCTTGGTGTGGAATTAGCTCCTAAGAAAGACGTTAGTTTTTCTAACTAGCAGCTTCCTAAGAAGCTGTGAGTGGTATTCAGGTGCTGGTGTCCACTAGGTACATGTTTTTCAGGCACATCAGACAATCATCAGATGGGTGCAAGTCCTCTGAGCCCTTACACCTTCCATGTGCAGCTTTCCAAACTGCACAGTAACAAAGGCTCCACAATTTAATATACTCTGTTCTGGCTGAACCCGACTCCAGCAAAACTCAGTGGAAGCTTCACCACCATTTTCAATGGCAGGGAGCCAGACCAAAGTATTTTGGAAACCCGCAGTATACATAATTGTATGAAGCTGCAGGCAGGAAAACATGAGCTTGACAACATCCTCCTCCTGTACCCAAATACACTCCATAAAGTTCTCTCCAGTATGGGCTGAAATTGTGTTTAAAGAGAAGCAGGCAAGGAAAAAGTAAAGATTCAGGAAGTAAATCCACAGACTGTTTAATGCCTTTGGTGGCTAAGCCTTACACTAGCTCATTCTGCAAACCTAATGTGTTCCCCACAGGCCAATCACATAATACAAAACACTGCTAATCCTTAAAAGCATCCTCAGATCACCTATGAACAGCACCCACACAGGTTCTTTCATCGGTCTACACAAATAGGAGCTGACAACACCTAAACAAATGAAGCTTATGGCTCCAGACCTTTTTTGTACATTTTTGTCTCTCTTCTCAGCAATATCTTCCATCCAGATGTAATACACAGGAATTTTAATCAATGTTATGGAAGAATTAATCTAGTCATACCTTTTTGCTGCTGTGTAAATTTAAAAATATGAATGCGAGTTCCTGTGCTTCCTGCATCAAACATAATTCCATAAAAGACTGAGAGATCTGTGCTGAGTGCCTGATGGTTTAGTTTGTCCCCCTTGCTTTCAACAACTCCTTCTGTTGCTCCCACGATGGGCTTGGAATCCAAGTGCCATTTTATGTATGCAACATAAAGGGCTATGCATGCCAAAATCCCAAAAGCAAAGAACCGCTTGGATATCTTCATGGCTTCCATTTATCAGATATTTTGTTTCTCCTCTTCATCAAACGTTTTATTTCTTGTCCTTCACAGAGAATAGGTGGTTCCCACATCACTCCTACATCCAACAGAAAAGAAATGTTTGTTTTTTTCAAACCTGCTGAAAGGATCGAAGAGTATGACGGTTACTCGACAATGGGCTTAACTTGAGGTGAGTATTAGTTCAGTACTTGACTGTTAGTTGGTTTAGATGCATGCTATCAAAGTAGGGCATGATACTCAAAGTAATAAGTGACTGCAGCAAACCACCTGACCTAGCAGCACAATCCCTCTCTCCCATCTTGCTTGTCCTATCAAATGTCTCCATGGCTACTGGATGCCTATGAGGCCACACACTGCTTTCCCTGGTAGTTCAGAAGGAACACATCTATCCTCCTTCAGCATGTCCCTGTGATCTACAGCTAATTATAAGACATGAAGCTCCATAAATCTTCTTTTCCCCATTGCTACTGAGGCCTAAGAAGGAACAGAGTAAGCAGAGTTCAGAAAAGCTAAGTATGGTAACTGAGGTCAGAATGGACCTCAAGAGATCCCTCATCCAACCTCCTGCCCAAAATACCAGCAGCTATGGGGACCCACCATGCTGCTCAGGGCTATATCTAACTGCATCTTGGAAACCTCCAAGGATGAGGATCACACAACCTCTCTGGGCAACCTGAATCATCTGCAGTTATCTTTGTTAGTTCCTGGATGGTGAAGAAAATCTCAGAAGACTGACAAGGACAATTTAAAATCCTTGTTTAAAGGAAAAGACAGAAAATCCAGGGAATCAGAGTAGGCCCCCAGCTCCAATACCAGAAAAAACACAGCAAACCACAGCATAAAAAACCTGTGATCACTCACATGACATCATCCAGATGATTAAAAAACAATCAGGGTGATTTATGGGGAGCAAATTACATTCTATCTTTCCTTTCTTGATAGTGTAATGAGGAAGAAAAAGCAAACCAACTGATGAAGTTGACATGGTTTTGACACATATGTAATCTGTTGATGACATGAATTCAGGAGGTGTACAGAAGGCGTGAGAGGGAATAATTTAAATTAAGTCAATCAGTGTAGGTGAAGAGTAACTGTATGCTGTCAGGTGGCAATGACTGCACACACAGGGGGTGATCACTCCCATCTTCCCGGGGCCACCGAGGCCTCCACTGCAGCGACACGAGAACCAAAACCACGCAACGGGAGGAAAGCAGCAGGAACCGGAGAACGCGTTGAGAAGCCAGAAGCTTCCACCGCGGGACAGGGGAAGCTGAAAGGATGCGGGGGGCAGAGGAGCACCCCCCACACCCGCCTTCCCGAAGGGAACCCACGTTAACTCCTCCCTGCCTTTGTCAGGGCCGCTGAGCCTGGCTGCTGGGCAGAAGCTTTTCGCCCTGCACGGCTGGGGGTGGCCGGGGCTCGGGC
>NW_008583169.1:0-13596 GCF_000691845.1 Merops nubicus | reverse complement strand
TTTTTTTTTTTTTTTAAGTACTTTTAATTTGCTTTCCTGAAAAGTTGGCCCCATTAAATGAATTGCCTTTCTTAGGCAGCCTGATCTGGGTAACTCTGTGCTGAGAGTCAGGCAGGAAGTATTCAGAAGATGCAGTTTCAGCAGGGAGGGAGCTAACTTACATCAGAGTTCTGGAGCAGTCTGTCAGTGTTAACCTTCTGGGCAAGCCCTGCAACTTCTTAATATTTTAACTGCATTCCAAGGGACTCAAAGTTTGAGTGGACAATGAAAGAACAGAAATACCAGGATACTTCCAAGAGACTTCCAGTGGAAGCAGCAGTTCTTACCTAGCTCCAGTTTCATGTGAAATTTCCTGTGCTAAAGTATAGCTTCATAATGGATTATAAGGAGCCAACATCCATGGCTGAATTCTGGCACTTTATATCTGAAAAACAACAGAGTATTTCAGCTCCAAAAACTTAGCATTGCAAGAGTACCTTCTCAGTATTAAGAGAAGACAAACCTGCTTCAATCTTGCAAGCTCTTTTTTGCTGTATTAAACAGTCCTTTCAGACAGATGTACTGTTAAAACATTCTAAGACTTTTTTGATACCTGAGAACTGCTGTCTGCTGGTATCTGTCAGCTTTGTGGGGAAGAGTTATCCTGTTAGACCATATGCAAGGTCTTTAGAAATCTTCAGCTTATCATTTACAAGATGAATATAACTTCAATTGAAGAGAATCATAAAGAAATTACCCATCCAGAATCCTTACAGTGAGTGGAATATGGAATGGACATAGACTTCTCATGGCCTGTGAGAGTTGCAGTTTATGCATGGTGTCATAAAACTGTCATGGTTGTACAGCAGTGAGGGTTGCCACTTACTCCAAAACCAACACTTCAATAGGAGTGAGTCTGCTTGGACTATTGGAGCTGATAATGCCCCTCTTGGACCATGCTTCTCCTCTGGCAGAAGGGACTCCTTGAGAAATTTGTTACTTCTCGTTTTTTTTCAGTACTCTGTAAATTCATCCCCCCTCTCAGCTGTCTGGTGTGTGTTCCAACTGTTTGTTACATTATTTTGTTATATGGCTAATATGTTTCATAAGAAACACTTTCTCTCCCTCCCAAAGGAAGAGTTTGGAGAGAGATCAGTGTCATTCATTCCAGGTGGACATTTTGTTAGAAGCATTCTCTCATTTTCATCCCATATGAAGAGGTTGACCAGTACTGCCATCTTTAAGGAGTAAATACTGTCTCCCCGTGGAAGACTTTACTTTTCCATGGCAGTAGCTTCTTTTGCTACCAAGCTCCTCACCCTTCTCCTCCAAAAAACTCAACTTTATGGGCTTTTACTTTTTTACTGCTAGTGCAAAAATTAACGGACAGCTTTGAACCAGAAACATCTTCCTGAAGGAAACTGCTGTTGATGAGCAGAGAGCAGCTTCTCTTTGTACATTTTTGGGGTAGGAAAAGAAATTCTACTCAGCTCCTTAAATTGAGGTTGTGCTTCTAGTTCTGGCAGTATTAATTAGCAACTCTGCTGGTGCTAATCAATTATTCCCTGCTGTCACCACCAGGAATTTAGGCACCATGATCTATTAGTGAAAAGGATCATGTAATGTAAACTTTGTCCTTTTTATAAGAAAAATAGAAGTGTTTTACTATTCCAGACTGCTCTGTGGAGAAGTCTGTTTGACAGTAGCTATTTAGAAAAAAGTGATTTCAGTTCATACTCATGTTTACTAGCAAGGTAAGCCAAGCTATTACTGCTCTCTGAAGTATCTCAGCTGGCTATTCCCCACCTGCTGTTTTGTAGTGATGGGAGAGAAAAGTCTTCAACTGTCTTGGCAATTTGTACATCTGGAAGTGATTGATAGTGTGAGAAACATAGGAAAACAAGATAAGTTCCATAATTTAAGAAGTGTCTTTGGTTAGACCTGCTCAGTAGCCTTTGCCCTGGCTTAGTAGTTTAATGTATGGATTCAGAAGGAAGAGTTTTTAATGCGACCCTCCAAAATGACAGTAATGCTAGGAAGAGATTGCAGCCAGTGAGGATCACAAAATTACTTTCAATTTGGTAATGTTCTCTTACACTATTCTTTGACATTTCAGCAGGGATATTCAGGGTCGTCCTGGATTCGTGTGACACTATGATTAAAAGAAAGATTACTAAAACAGTCTAAACTACAAACAGGAATCACAGACTAACAGCTGAAGCTGGAAAGCACCTCTGAAAGTCATCTTGTCCAGTCCCGTGCTCAAAGGAGTGCCAGACTTGGAGGTTAGATCCAAGTTGTATCAGGCTTCTCAGGATAGTTCTAGACCCTTTCTGGGCAGTCTGTTGCAATGTTGATCACCCTCAGAGTGAAGATTTCCTCATGTTCAGTAAGAATTTTCCTTTCTGCAGTTTGTCCATTGCCTTTCACCTTCTGGTGTGCATGTCTGAAAGTCTGGCTCAGTCTTCATTAGAACTTAATTCTGCTCCACAAGCAAGCATAGAAGTATTCCCCCCCTAGTTTGGTTTGCCATTTTAAAAACTAAGTGAAACAAGCTCTTATCAGCCTTTCCTTCTACTTCAAATTAATGAGGCAGTTAATAGGCCAGTCTTCCTTCATTTTCAGCAGCTTGCCAACATTGGGTACATGTGTAAATATCACTGCAGCAGTGGCACAGAACAGCCAGTCTTCCCCTTTCATAGCCTTGCTGAGAGCTAGAAGAATTCTGTGCTGATACAATCTGAAGACGTCTGCTTTGATTGGTGAGGATGCCAGATGTTATGAAGCAGTACAGTATTCTTTTGAAGGTTTTCTTTAACATTAAAATCCCATGAAGGACCCTAGCCACAGCTTCTGTCCCTGGAGCACAGACCATTGTTCTTGCCAAATGTGAGCAGTTAGCTAAATGCTTGTGTAACAGCGGTTTCCTTTGATCTTCTGGAGACATTCCACATCCCTCCATAGTCTAAGGTGCTGAGATTTGTCTGGAGGACTGTTGCACTTCTAAAATTTACTGACTACCAACCTAAGCAGAAGGTTGGGGTTTTTTGGTTGGTTGTTTTTTTTCTGGAATATTTATGCTGGGATTTTCAAAGTAGCCTACAAATCCGAATTCAGATTATCAGCTGAGAATTGGGTTATCTAAATTTGGGTATTGCCCCCAATTCTGTTGAAATTCATGAAAAGTTATGTATTTCCTTGAAACACTGAAGTCCTCTGTCCAACTTGCTAAAAAGCCACCAGAGAGACACATGCTGTGTGTGTAGTGGCCATACCAGGCACCTCTGTCACAAGGTGTTGCAGTTCTGTTGGTGTCAGAACATGCTTCAGTCTCAGTCAGTAATAATTCAGGCTAGCTCTGGCATTGATATCTGAGTAAGGAGAGCACTAACTTTGAAATTGTTTGTTTGTTTGGTTTTTTTTGTCTCCCTGGAGATTTGAAAGGATATTTGAGGGTGTGAAATCATTAGGCTAAAGATGAAACTGGGTCCATCTAAGGTATCTTCATCACCTTCCTATTGTAGATGGTTTTTCACTCCCTGCAGTGGAGTGAGGGCAGGACAAGTTTGCATTTGAAGGCAGCTCTGCTAGTGTATATAAGGGGTACCTGAGGCACAAAGAATTGCCCCTTGTTGCTCAATTGATGGGTAGAAATGGATGAGGCAGCAGGGAGTCCTTTACCTGCAGAGGCAGCTGTGTTCTACCTGTAAGACTGGTAAGTCAGTAGTGTTGGAGAAGCTGCCTTGCACACTTTACAGTATTTCTGAACAATGTAACAAAAATATGCACAAGTTAAACTTTAAAATGCCCAAAGCTCCATCCATTGTCTTCCATATTTTACCAGTTTAATGTTATGCTTAAATCTTTTTGAAATTTTGTACTTAAAATTAGAGGGTTTTTCCCCACAGGAAAAAATCTAGTCTGAGCATTCTGAGCAAAAATAATTTATAATCAGGTGTTCAGTTCTGCAAGTTACTATTGACGATATTTACTAGTGTGACTTTATCCTTTTTTAAGATTCCCCATTTCACCTCCTCTAGTGATTTGTTTTGTTGGTTGGTTTTGTTTCAAACCATAAATTAGGAGGTAGCAAAGCATACAGTACTGTATAGTTTTTGTCATGAACAGACACAGGCTTCCCATGTACCTCAGCTCACCTACACTGTTCATGTACTCTTATTTTGCAAGTATTTTCTCACTATGTGGAAAAACAGCAGCCAGGTGACTGAGAGGAGGAAACAAAGTGGTACAAGATCACACAGAAAAAAAGTTCTATTTGGGGAGTTAAGGTCCCACTTGTGTTAAACCTGTACTGCTGATGAATATTGAGAGAGGAAAAGATTTGTGGACAGTGTACATTCTATGTGTGAATAGTTTGGCATTTCTTTTCCCTGGGATTTTGTAGTGCTTTTGTCCAGATTCCCTGCAGTAAGAACAGGCCAGTTTGTCTGGGCCTCCTCCTGCCCAAGGTCTGTATTTGTCACATGTAGGATGTGCAGAAACCCAGCTTCTGAATTTGCAGTCTCATCTGATCAAGAGATTTCTTTACATCTGTTTTCTTTCCAAACAAGAGAAAACAGATATTTTCAATTCCAGCTTGCATGATTGCAGTATTGCAAAATACCCAGAATAGTGTCACGTATTTTCCTTGATACCATTGGTTTCTCCAGTTATTATAGTTAGGAATAATTCTGACATCTAGCCAAAAAAGAGACTTTTCTGATTTACTGCTGTCTTAAAGAACTTACTGTAATTTGAAACAGCATTTGCATAGTGATCAAACTCCTCAAATCCCAGACCCTCTTTATTTCTGACACCACTACCACCCCTTCCACCCCCTATCCTCTAGTTCCTCTCCAGGAAGCAAACTATCTACTTGACACCCTATTGACATCTCAAGTTCATTGTCCAAGAAGTCTTTTGGGTTTTCTTTAGGTCTCCTTGATTGGTGGCTGTTTCCTGCCCCAAACTGCCACTTCCTCAGGAGCTGCCTGAGGTAACTGCCCACCTTTATATGGGTGGCTGGACACTGCTCAGTTCTCAATATTTCATTGCTCTTTAGATGGCAACTGTTGGATGACATCTTGAACTGGAATGAAATAAGAACACCAAGCAAATTCATTTAGGGGCTGTTAATAATTTTGAGCCCTGTCTAAATCAGTGTTTTGTCTATATTCTTAATGTAAAAACGTATTTTAATTTAGCCAAATTTCTGTGATATCTACACCAAGTTAGTGCCGCACGTTTTGATCTGCTCAGAATTCCCTTTTTGGACTGTTCAGAAGCTTCATAAATGTGTATGAATTGCAGTCCTAAATCTTTAACTTTTTCCTTTTGCATGCAATTTAAATTGCTTGTTGCTTTTTTTCCTTGCTTCATTCTCTCCAACGAATAGATATAATTGTCAAGTCTTTGATATTTTTTGTGTGTACAACCAGAGGAATGGTTGAATTCTCTTTTCAAGGAGATGGAGGGAAAAGGGGAAAACTCTGATGGTTGTATGTTATGTCAGAGTTTGTGCTTTCTTATTGTTTCCTGTGTCCAGAGAATAGAAATTCTGATGACTATCTAGTATGGCTTAGAGATACCAGAGGTTAGAGGATAGAAAAAACGTAAATGGTCTTAAAGTCCAAGAATTTGGTTCTGAGTTGCAGACTCCATGTTGACCCTTCAGGGAGCGATCATTATTGGTTGAAGAATGGGAGGGCAGGGAAAAAAGCAAGTTTTTTTTATTCCATCCAGAAGATATGACTTACTTTTTGTGACTAAAAATACTATGCTCTGCGGTCAACATGGTATGAATTAGAACTTGTTTACAGAGATATTTTGGAGCTCTTAGGCTGCATTGCTCCTCTGGCATGCTATGATCTGCAGAGCTGCTATGATTTCTTTTTACTCCTGCCTAGATAAATGGAATTTTCTGCACACTCTGCCCTTCGTTGAAGTTGATCATATTTGGGGGTCATACTGTTTTTAAGTTAATGCCTGTATTTGAGTGTTTGTGACAGCTACATCTTGTAGGATTTTCAGCCTGGATAGCTGGCAGTTTTCTTCCTGACATTTCAAACTGAAGGGCTGCCCAGGAAGGCCAATTACTTAGCGAAGATGTTCAAGTCACTTGGAAAGATCAGTTTACAGATTTTTTTGCAGCAATAAATAGTGCTTTTATTAGAAAAGAGTCAAATTAGGGAAATCTTCTTTTACAGTAATCCACTGAATATGCATTCCTTTTGTATTCTGCTTTTACTTTGGTGGGGGTTTAATGTTGGTTTCTTTTTTCTGTTGTTGTTGTTTGGTTTTTTTTTTAAATTTAACTTAGCATATTATGGTTCCTTTAATGAGAACAAAGGAAAAAGAGTTGGTGCCAGCTCCAACCAAGATGCCAGAAATTCCTTTGCTCAGAGGTTTCCGGGCCAGTGATTGAACTCCCCATACTAAAACTAAAGGCAAGTTAGAACAATTTTGAGAGAGGTACTGGTCTATCTTCTACCTCACCATTACCAAAGAAAAACCCACCCAAAAAACTGAGTGCAGTATAGTTTCCTTTTAGGTAGAGGGGGGAAAAAAAAACGGGGGGGTGTTTATTGGACTAGAATGAAACTCTTTCAGTCCAAAAATAATCCTTGTGTTTTGGGAGACCTCCCATAAGTATTTGTAAGAAATCTGCTTTGCATGAGCAGATTGAACTGAAGTGAGTATAGGGAATTTCAGCAGAAGCGTCTCTGTGTAAAGAAGGGGTCCTGTTGTGGTAAAGTGTTATAGGCATGAAAGATAAGATTTCCATTAAATATTCCAGCCTGGTCAGATGAAAATATTTGCTGCTATATTTTAAAAATTTTAAATCGTCAAGGCTTAAACAGGGGGAAGAAGAAAGGATTAAACCAGTGAGGTTATTAATCCTTTTGAAATTCATAGTAACAGCTATTCTTGATGGAAAGTCAGTTGAGTCAGTTATCTAGATGGTGTGGTAATTCATATACTCTAACAATTAGAAGACAACAGCTTGTTCTTTATAAGAGTGGAGTGATATGCCATTTCCCTGAAAATCTATTTATTTCAACAAAGTTTCTGTCCTTTTCACTGGCATAGATAGAATGCCATAAAATGTATAAACTTTTCCTATTTCATTTATGTTTGGGCAGTTTATAGGATTTTAGAAACTGAAGAGGGAGACCTGTTAGGAGAGGATAATAGTTTCCAAAATTAAGAAGCTTCTGAGATGATAGTAAGGATAGGAAGGTTAACCATATTTTAAGAACACTGATTTGCACAAGTACCCTTTCATGTTACAGTACTGGAAATTACTTAATTCCCATGGATAGGGATATAAAAGCTCATTCAGCATTTAGAGGGGGATTTGATTGACTAGAAGATGGTGTTTGGGGTAAATTCTTTCAGCTCCTAGAGCCGTTAAGTCTTGTGCAATTGCTTTCTATGCCTGTATCTTTCCCAGGTAGGTTTGGAGTCTCTTGTCCAGTTTTGGTCAAGTGAGGCAGAGGAGTAAGAAATGATAAAATAGTTGTAATTACCAATATGTTAAACTTCAGGGACTGCCTGGAGGAGAGACCAAAATTCATTTCCCCAGTAAAAGGGCTTCAGGATGAAAAAGATTCTGTGCTGGTTATGTCTGTTAACAGCTAATCAACATGAATGTTTTAGAATCAGCTGCAGCATATGCAATATTTTTGCCTAGGTACTGAAAGAGGTGAAAAAAAGCTACAGTAAGAGATGTACATAGGGTCCTGGTAGAGCCTTGGCATCAAAGGAGAACTGGCTGTGTGGGAAGCTGAGATGAGGGCAGTAAAGTGGAGGGTCAGTGATGTGTGACAGAGATTCATAGGCAATGAGCTTTCGGTTCCGTTGTGCATGGAATAACTTCGTTAAAAGGCAGCTAGAAAGCTTTGCCTTCCTCTGGTTTGGAAAGGGCATTTGAGGAGATTGAAGACGTGAGGGCATAGTGATGTAATATTTATAGGCTGAAGAGCTAGGGAAAACATTGTGGCAGACTGAGGAAAAACTAGGTGGAAAAGTGTGTGTTTGAGAAGTTTGAATGTTTTCCTTCTGACTTCTCTTCCTGTGAGCCTTTCATTAATGTATAGGGTCAGAACTTTGACTTGGCCTTGAAGTCATGTATAGTTCTTCATATACTGTGGTTTTCAGGCCTTTCTGTTGTCCCTGGGAGGATAGGAGTGAGATCTGAGCTTCAGTGTGCTCCAAAGCACTGTTGCAGTGTAAGTTCTGAGTAATAAATACAGTATGCTCCATTGCTGAAATGCATTGATAGATGCCTCTCTGTGAGGGGTGCAGAAGCTGCTGTAACCTCTTCAGCAAGCTTTTCCTTTGTTAGACATTTCTCTGAAGAAAAAAGTTTATATTCAATTGCTGTGAAGATCTAAAAAAAAAAAAAAAAACAACTGATCCAGCCATATTTAGCTGTTGTCTTCACTTTTCAAAAGTGTTGGGCATTCAGCAGCTCTGTCTATTTAGCTGAAATAATTTGAAGGTGATCTGAACCATCCCTTGGCCAGGACTGACATGCCTGTGTCAAGTGCCTGGTTACTACCAGCTCTAGGAAGCAAGATGCTTTGAACTCCTTGTTTTAACCATAATGCTTTTAATTGTTCTCTTGAAATAAATATATGGTGGTTGTTAGAGTACACATGGCATCGTTAACACTCTTAATAGCTTCTTAATTTAAGAGGTTGTCTGCGTGCTTTTTATTATTACAAGCTGTGCAACTATGTAACCTAGTCCTCATATGTCCCCACCCTAAGAGTTGTGCTCTTAATTCATCTTGGAAGAGACAAAGGGACCTTTCTGAGGTTGGAAAAGACCTCTTAATATCATCAAGTCCAACCATCAACCCAGCACTATCATAACCACTAAACCATGTCCTAAATTGCCACGTCCACGAGTTTTTTGAACCTCTCCAGGGCTGGTGACTCCACCACCTCCCTGGGCAGTTTGTTCCAACACGTCACCTCTCTTGTAGTAAAGAAGCTCTTCCTAACATCCAATCTAAACCTCCACTGGGGCAACTTAAGCCCATTTCTTCTTGTCCTATTGCTTGTTACTTGGGAGAAGAGACCAACACCCACCTTTCAGGGAGCTGTAGAGAGCAGTAAGGTCTCCCCTCAGCCTCCTCTTCTCCAGACTTAACAAACCCAGTTCCCTCAGCTGCTCCCCATAAGACATGTTCCCCAGATCCCTCACCAGCTTCATTGCCCTTCTCTGGATCCACTCCAGCACCTCAATGTTTTTCTTGTAGTGAGGGGCCCAAAACTGACCTCAGTACTCTTATCTGTGGCCTCCTCAGTGCTGAGTCCAGGGGCACGATCACTTCCCCACTCCTGCTGGACACATGGTTTCTGATCCAGGCCAGGATGCTGGGCACATGCTGGCTCATGTTCAGTTGGCTGTCCACCAGCACCCCCAGGTCCTCTTCTGACAGGCAGCTTTCCAGCCACTCCTCCCCAAGCCTGTAGCATTGCAGGGGGTAGTTCTTGACTTGAAGAGGTGTGCTTGCTAGGGTTGGAGTCCTGGCTGGTTGGTCCACTGGTGGGCCTAAGGAGGAATTGATCTCGGATTATCTACTGCCTGTTACTGCACCCCCTCTTTGGGGTTGGAAGGGTAGGGAAATCTAACTGGTGAGCTGCAGTAGGATGGAGGGCATGTAGGTTTCAGTTCACTTTGGCAAAATAAATCTGCCTTTTTGCCTCTTACACTCAAGGAAGCAAATTCTTCACCAGCAGGAGAAAGGACAGTTGGTGAAAAGGCATCCACGCTGTGAGAAACTTGATAACATTTGAGGTTGCTGCTGAGGAGTTGTTGAGAGGAGCTGAACTGACCTTTTACTAGTATCAACTATGACAAACTTTTCAGGGGAAAAAATTGTCTTCAATTCATTGTCACATGTATATGGACAGTGTAGAAGGCCCAGGGGATGGAGTCCAGTGTTGTAGGATGGTGAGGGTACAGCCTTCAAAATGAGAAGATATGGCATCAAACTGCAGAACTTCGAGCCCAAACAAAATGCAGGCTCATGAGACAAGGACCTTTGCGTGAGGACTGGATGAACTCAAATCCATTTAAAACTGAGTAAAGCTCTACAGGTCAGGCAGAGCAGGTCTCCCTTTGGAGGTGACAGCCGCCATGTATGGCTGACACCTCAGTTCCTCTAGTGGACACTGCAGCATGCCCATGTAGATAGTGTTGAAGCCCAATTTAATTCTCATCAAAAGGTCATTAGAAAGGATGAGCTGTTACTAGAACCACAGCACAGCTTAATGTGAATTAAACCCCCCACACCCCTCCTGTCTCCGTGGAGAATCCGTGGCTGGAAGCATCCCTCTTAATGCCCATCTCTGCCCACGGGTGTGTCTGCTCCTACCAAAAACTGTCCTCCTAGGAGCATTTTGAGGCTTCATTAAGGTTTTTAAAGCGCCTTATGATCCTCGGGTGGAAGGTGCTTAGAAATGAAGTGTTTGTAATCGGAGAAGTTAGTAGCACATAACGAGGATATAACCTATTAACGTTGGCTATTAACAGCCCTGGTAGCATCGGGGAGCTCACTGCTCAGGCTTTAAAGTGCCATTGCCCCCTGAAAAGGGAGGTGCAGATCTTATATATGCTGTGTATCTTTATGCTTTACTCCACTGTTTCTTGAACTACTGTGCTGCTGTTTCTTCCATAATTTTGATTGTGGAAATGCTCCATATAAAAAAAAATAATATATAACAGCAACAACAAAAAACCACAACCAACCAACAACAAATCCCCCACACACACCAAAAAATCAAAACTTTTTTCCAACAGGAACAGATAAAGAATTGGGTATTTTTCAGTTGTTAGCTTAGTTGAAAAAAAGAAAGCATTTATTTCATTTATTTTTATATTAAAATACAGTTTTTGAATTTGCTTCCAAATAACATTTTAAAGGAGGCAAAACATGGGTAACTTTCACCTTGTGGAGGGGAATCTGTGCTTCCTGATGGAGGGCAAACTAATCAAGGTAAAACCTAGGCACACAGTCCATACATTTTTAACAGAACACTAAATAACCCAAGATGTTTTATCCGTGCCACAGTTATTTCAGAATTGCCCATATTGATATCTCTATAAATATTTTTGGTTCACTGTTTATTTGCTTGTCCCATAAAAAGTTTTCTGATTAAAAAAGCTTTGTCAGCAGAACATTGACAAGGTGAAATTCTGTAGCAGCGATGTACACTGGACATTCAGCAACTGAAGTGCTGCTTGCTTAAAGTCATCACAGTATTATTAACTGCTTGAAGTAAAAGCTTCCAGGACTTGAGAATGGAGAGCAGGCAAGCCCTCCTGAAGTTAAGAGGATTTATAAGTTGAAGTAAAACAATTTGGCTTCTGAGAGGGTAGCAGAATTGTATATATTTGTATATATTCCATTTTATTCTTATTATTACTCTTAGTAGTATTTTCATTAAAGCTGTTTTACTTTTTTCTAATTGATAATTCCTTTTCTCTTCCCCTTTTTTTTGGGGGGGGGAGGGAGAAGGGTTAACAGTGTCTGTTACACATCTGGGGGTGGCTGTGACCCTAAACTGTGACAGCACCACAAGCTGTTACATCCAGCAGGCCCATTCTCCGCTCTGGTTTAGCCAGCAACATGAATAGCTGGGATCAAACTGCTTTTATTTCATTAATGCACCTGTAAATGCAACACCATGCATTAGCTGTTTCCAGAGTCTCATGAGCCTGCAGAGAGCCCTGGTTACAGCAGGCTGCAGCCCTGGTGGAGGAATCCCACTCTAGAGGGGAATTCCCTTTCTAGACTGTTTGTACCTTACTGTGAGAGCAGTAGGAGCAGAGCATGTGCAAACCTGAGCCATATTAGCCAGTCGCAGCCTCCTGATGATCTTCTGAAACATAATATTTAGGCAATGACTTAACTAGGATGTGTACTGATGCTTTGGGTTCTCACTCATAAGAGGTGCAGCTTCTGCCCTGTGCCTCCCTGTCCCCCTGGCTCGTTCGTATGAGGTAGCCCTCCCACGACTTTTCAAGTTACTTTCACTCTGCTGTGGGTTTTCACTGCTAGTGCTGTTATTTTTACTTTCTACCTGGTTCTGTACAGTTTTGCAGTATAACTAAAAACTTCTGTATTTAGGGGTTCAATCCTGAGCGTGCTCTTGTGAGTTTCCCAAGGGTCTGTCAGTTATCTCCCCATCACGGTTGGTGACAGGGTCATTTTGAGCAGGTCTCTTCACAGCAGAGTCCTTCTCACATGACCATTCCAGTATCTTAGGGGGGCCTACAAGAAAGCTGGGGAGGGGCTTTTTAGGATATCAAGTAACGACAGGACTAGCGGGAATGGGGCAAAGCTGGAAGTGGGCAGATTCAGGCTGGACGTGAGGAAGAAGTTCTTCCCCATGAGAGTGGTGAGACCCTGGAATGGGTTGCCCAGGGAGGTGGTTGAGGCCCCATCCCTGGGGGTCTTTAAGGCCAGGCTGGAGGAGGCTCTGGGCAGCCTGATCTAGTGGGAGGTGTCCCTGCTCATGGCAGAGGGGTTGGAACTGGGGGATCCTTGTGGTCCCTTCCAACCCTGACAGATTCTGATCTGTTTTAGCAGAGGACTTTAGAGCCCTAATGGCTCAATGGTTGGACTTGATGATCTTAAAGGTCCCTTCCAACCTAAAGGATTCTATGAGTCTGTGATTGTATGGACTCGTTCGCGGGGTGCGGGCCCTTTAAGGCGGGCAGGGGGCGGCCCCGGACTGGTGATTGACAGGCGGCGCGGGGTCACGTGGCCCGCCTCTATTTGAAGGTCACAAAAAGCAGCTTCCTTTAGAGAGAGCAGGAGGGAGAGCGAGGGAGGGAGCGGGAGCGAGCGAGGGAGTTCACGCCAAAATGGCCGACAGAGTCTCTGCTGGGTTCTGAACGTTTGAAATAAAAACAAAAAGGCAAAACAAACACAGAATCATTTTTTTGGATCTCTTTTTTTTTTTTTTCCTTTTTTTTCATTTGCATTTCTACCTTGTATGCCTCAACTCGCTGGATTTAAGCACTGCTGCACTTTATGAGGTTAGTGGTACGTTTATATTTTATCATTGTTTTTACCTATCGGGAGATTTTTTAAGAGCCTGAGCCGAACGTTTTGCATCCGTGGTTTTGCAGAGGTGTTTTTTTTGTGGCGCGGATTCTCGCTTCGGATGTCGTCTGATTTTACGTGTAAAAGCACTTTTAAGTGAATTTTTCGGGCTTTTTCGAGGGAGGTCTCCATAGAAGCGTATTGTGGATTTCGAAGAGATTTGTAATTTAAAACACTTAGGCAAATTGCAGAAGATCGTTTGTGTTTTCCAAGCTGGTGAAGTACAAGATCGTACTGAAAATCTCGTTTTATTTAAATAGAGCCTTCTTAAAGAGGGATTTCTTCCCCACAGCACCCGAAGCTCTTAAAATCTGCTGCAAAAATTTGCATATATAAAAACGGGTTTGCATTCTTTCTGCTGCTGGGTCCGACAAGGGCCAGATGGGGAAGTGTTCTCAGCGGGCCATCCTTCCCGGGGAGAAAGGGGCGACTGGCCCCAACCCTGCGCCCCCCAACCAGCGCGGTGCCCGCTGCGGGCCGGGCGCGGTGCT
>NW_008583168.1:0-3238 GCF_000691845.1 Merops nubicus | reverse complement strand
CCTGGTGATGGTGTGAAAAAAGGGAGAGCCTGGGGCTTGACCAGCAGAGGGGCAGCTGGGCAAAGGCTGAACTCTGCCCACACGTGCTAGATCTTTCATGCTGCTTTTCCCACCCCTCATGTTTGAAAATTCTTAGTAAGGGTAAGAAGGAAGAGGAATTTATCATGTCTATAATTACTACTTTTAACAAACTTGCATGAAAAGTAACTGTATAGTACCTGAAAATTGCTAGAGTACTTACAATTGCAGTGGGCAAGCCAGCATCCACTTTGTCCTAGAAAAAACAGGGCAAATCATGAGTAAGAGAGAAACACAACCTCCAGCTCTGTGCCTGTCTCTAGCAATTACAATAGAAAAACAGAGAAAAAGACACTTACTGCTGCAGATACTATTTGGGCAGAAATCCCTTTCAGCAGTGAGAGCCGTATAACTGATCCATGGAGTGAGAGGGAATCTGGGAGTTTCTTCTTCCTAAGAAAATAAAGAGATAAACCAAATGCATTAAAGCAAAATAAAAGTCTAGAACTTTGCCTAACCTACAGCTAAGCCAACAAGTAAACTGTGCATGCACAGGTAAGTAAAAGTAACAATTTGCTCTTTTATAACATTCAATAAAAAGAGAGCTGATCTGGTACAAAAGTTTAAGTGTTTCTGCTTATGGATAAAATGTCTTCAAAAAGTACCTAATGGAAGGGAGGCAGTTATTTCTAAAGCCCATTGTACACAAAGCAGAAGGGAAATCCCCAGGAAAGTTGTAATTTTGTTCCCAAGCACACACCACTCAGAAATTTGGCTTTCTGAACTAACAGAGAAATATTTGGTTCTTCTCCCTCCAGAGGTGTACAAGGAGCTTACAGCTAGGCTGAAAAAACATGCTGTTAATAGCTTGTCTTATGGCTAAGGACCCATAAACAGGGCAGCTAGCTTCACCCAAAGACCACAACAACTAAAACAACTCTGGGTTTTTCTGCCCACTCTGTACTGAAGAAATATTTAAGCTACCTGAGGTAGCATTTCCCTCAATCAAACCATCCTGTTTGAAAAAAGAAGGGCCAGTGAGTCAGTAGACCACCACCCTTAGGAGCATTTATATCCCATGTGATTGCTTATGCAACAATCAACTTCTCCAGGCCATGGTGGCCATGGGGGAGTGGCTCTGGATGTAGCATTATTTGAGAAATTAATGGGACAAGCCAGCAGTGCTGTAGCCAATTATCACATTTCCAAGCTGCTTCTAGATGTCCAGGTTAGCATTCCATTTAGGAGTGACAGTTCACATGACCTTTAAAAAAAAAGCAACCACCAGCTGCTTGCAGACTCTGGAAGTCATCAGACACACCTTTAAAGATTCTCTTTGAAGTCATCCTGGTTCAGTGTTTTCAAGATTCCATTACAATGCAGAGAAATTAACTACTCCATCTCCCATAAAACATGTTTATTGCTCAATCAGGCTAGCCCTCAGTGAAAAAAAAACTAAATTCTCCTTTTTAAACAGATATAAGCAGTGCTGCTTCAAAAATCTTCTCACCCTGCAGTACCTTTTCAGGTGTGTCCTGTCCCCACTGTCAGAGCTTGCTACAGAAGAGGTGTCATAGGAGTGTGTGTCTGTGGTGTCAATGTTTAAGAGGAAGGGATCCTCCAAAATGAAAGACTCTTCTTCATCATCTGTCTGAGAGAAAGAGAATCACCACGGCTCAGCAAAATTCCAAAAAGCACAATACCTTAATTTGAACATTAGCAAAACATCATCAGTTAAGCAGAAAAAAATCAAGGGGAGGACAAGATGGTCTCATATGTAAAAAATGAGACTGTGTCTTATTTTAATAGCCTGATTCTGAGGAAGAACACAAGAATTCACAATATTATTTATTTACTATTAAACAAATCGCAGAAATGGGGTGGAGAGAAAGTCCTTCAGCTGATCTTTCTTCCCCAGATGTTATCTACTCCATCAAAACTTAACAGATCTCTAACTAAGCTTGTCCCAAAAGCCTCCAATTGCTGAGGAAGAGCTGGAACTATTATCATCTACTCCAGTGCTTCACCAAGTGGTGGCTGAGAGCCTAGCAGTGCCTCTGGCTGCTGCCAGGCTTCATTTCACCCTTCTCTGTGCCCTGCTGCTGGCTCTCTCCCTCCCCTCAGGGTTAATTTAGAGAGAAATTTGTTTTTCTTTTGCACAGTATTTTTTTTAAACGAGCATTCTTCTTGATGTCTTCTAAATTCAGTGCAGTTCATGTTCTTCTGGAAGCAGAGAGCCAGAGAGAGCAAATCCAATATTGCACCCAGCATCAAGCGTGCAGAGGATAGAGGCAGTGCCCTTTGTCTGACAGCTGGCAGTGCTGTGCCCATCAGGTGTGCCTCTGGGCACCTTTTTGGCTCAGTCAGGTTGTTCTCCACTAAAATCCTTTCCAGAAGATGCTCTGCCAGTCACTCCCTTCCCCTACGTGCTGAGATAAATAGAACTGAAGTAAAACTTTGTGCTTGTCTGCACTGAACTATACTTCTTTCATGATTACCTCTCAGGTTTTAAAGACTTGGTTTCTTACTCTGCTGACACAGATGTGACTGTGCTTTGTCAGCATGAGGGAATTAGGAAGTTATACAATTTTATTTCCCAAGAAGAAAACAGTATGAGAGAAGCCAAAGGTGTACCTGCCTCATCTTAGCTCCAGACTGTACTGGGGCTCCCTGTATGTCTGATGGGCCACTCACCTCATTTAAGATGCTCTCCAGTGTTGGAGGGGTATCAACTTGAGGAATGTCAAATTCTTTGTCATCAATCTGTACGTCAGAAACAACAAACAGAGTTTAGGTTGACTTGCTCCATCTTCCAAGCTTTTTTCTAACTCAAAGAAAAGCAGGCAGCTACGCATGCACTCCCTTCCTACATCTCTCTGCCTAGAAAGGCATCATATATATACAGCATCTCCTACTCAAAAGGCATTCTCCTAAATTTGGCATTGCAACACAGCATAAAAGGTATTTATTATCAAAACCAAAATAATTCTCTGACCCGTACCCAGCTCTGAAATTGCAAATACTTTTTAAAACCTTCCAAAGATCATACTAATGCTGTTAGAATGCCCTTCTAATACGGACAGACATCAACACAAAATACTTCTTCCCTGACTGCTTATTAAGAGGAAACAACGCAGTTTTCTCCAAACTAAAGACACTTTCACCCGAGACTCGCATCACGAAGCTTTGCTGCGGTAGGAGGGGCAGCCCCAGCCCCGGG
>NW_008583167.1:0-1766 GCF_000691845.1 Merops nubicus | reverse complement strand
TTTTTTTTTTTCAGTTGTCATTAGCATTTCCTAGTTTCAATAAATAAAGACTTAGAACAAACAAAATCCAAGTTCCTCGCTTTTAATGTCAGCTGTTACAAAAATCTATAAAATGCTTTCATTATGTTTTTAATTGAGAATGCTCATTGTATTCAGCCTCTTCCAGGTAGAAAAAAGGCAGATGCACTGTAGGTCGATACTGTGAGCAGTATATCACTAGAAGACAGTCTTTAAGAACCTGATACCAGCATCAAATTTGGACTAGAAAATTGGTTGTAGTAATTTCAGCTTCTCTCCAGAATTTAGGAAAACTAGTAATTTATTAAAGGGGCATTACATTAGTCATTTAACAACCACTACAGAGCTATAGAAAAACCTAGATTGCAACAAAGCTATACTGTTAGACCTAACCTGAGGTTATTTGAGATTAAAGTTCACCCTATTGAATTAAGAGTTGATCATTAAATTAAAAACTAATGATTGCTGGGTATATATGATTATGGTTTAATTACATTTCCTATATGAAACTAAATATATATATGCCAGTAATAGATACAATCGGCATTCTAAAAGATTGCTGTTTCCAAAAGCTGAAAGCATAATGGCTCTGTAAATAGCTAGGGGAAAATAGGAATTCAAACAGGACTTATTATAATATTGTCCAGGAAACCTTTATGAAATAATTCTAATTAAGTCACATAACCCTAGCTAAGAAGGGAAGTGGAACCACAGGTTTTATTAGATACACAGTCTGAATGATGACTCTTTCACCTTATTTCTGAGTCTGTGTTTTACATTCTTAGAGCCAAGAAATTAAAAACTCTATCAAATAAACCAAACTGAACAAAAAAAGAAAATAAAAAAAATAGCAGACTTCAAAAGCACCGAATTTTCTACACAGTTAGGAAGATAAAGTTAAAAACTTAAATCAAGCTTTCGAATTATGTTTGGGTTGAAGCAAAATTGGGTTGGGCCACTTGCTTATTTTCTAAAGTACTTTCCCTCCACTTCACATGATCATACTTTGACTGTTCTTTCTAGTTTACAGAAGAAGGACTCCCCCTTGCATGCCAAATGCTTGCTAAGTTTGCAATTCTGACATGTTGAAAGATGACTACAAGGACACATGAAGTTAAATATTAATTTGATGTGATGGGATTTACGCAAAAACTACTTCTCTATATAGAAAAGAAATAAAGACATTTGGATTCTAATATTAAGTAATTAGAAAAAAACTGAGAACTGGAAACACTCAACTGAAGAAGAGGAAGGGGAGAATATATTTTCTTTTGACATTATGATACAAGCATTTTGAAATTTTTATTTATTAAAATTATTTGGATTTAGATACACTGTCATGGAATAATGATTTTATTAACACACTTTTTGCATATAATTTTCTCTTCATTTTGAACTTGATGGAAGCACAAATATGTAAAGTTTTAAAATTCATCTGTCTAAAGAAATTCAGTATCAAGATTCATTAGGTGAGTTTGTAATTAGGTATAGCTAGACTATATAAATTCAAATAAATTTGCACACATACATTTTCTATATGCAGGAAGCATTGAGTCTATTGTGCAGATGACATTGCTTTAGGTAAAGAAAAAAACAGTGTCAAGAATTGAAGCCTGAAAAATGCATCATTTGTTAATACACAGAAAAAAATAAAGAACAACTTATTCTTACTGAAAATTCTGAAAACATTTCCTTGCTTAACAAGGCACTGTCAACTGAAATATAGCCCATTTAAATATATATATATA
>NW_008583166.1:0-23767 GCF_000691845.1 Merops nubicus | reverse complement strand
CATATATATATATATATATATATAGCTTTCACTTAGTGTCCACAATGTTTGACCCTGAGGAGACCCAGAAAGATTGCTTTTAAGATACTTGTTATAGGCCAACACCTTGCTGTAAATATTTTCAGCAAATACTATATCCCTAAATGCTCATAACAACAGCTTACAATCTCCAATACACATAAACATCTGAAATGGATGAACAAGACAGTCACAGGAAGCGATTTGCTACTCCAAAGGAACAAAGGTAATTTGTGGGGTATTTTTCTCTCTGTCATAAAACAACATTACAATTTGCTTCTGACTTTTCAAAAACTCATTTGGATGCACTCATATTTTTTACCATGGAAAAGCATATTTGCAATTCTCAAGACAAATACCGATTTGCTTCAAAGTTGTGAGTGCCTGTTGTGACTCCTCCATAAACATGCGTAAGATGAGAAAATAAAACCACAGTCAGAACACAACTCCTTGTAGTAATATCTAGGTCTGGAAAGCTGTCTGGGAATAGCAAAAATGATCATAACTTCAGTGGTCCCTTTCTTTGAATTTAATATGAGCACTATGGAGTGTTACGGCAAACAGAAGGAAGACGGATAGGCATTTAAAATGCATTGTCATTGATTAATTGCTCTGAGAGCTGAAATTGGCATTCCCAGCTTCCACACCCACACTGGTTTCATCTCGTTTGGTCTCCCAAGTGTTCATGTTCACCCTTTCTTAAAATTTCCCTTTATGTCTTTCTCCTTGCAACATAATCATACAGTAGTTGCACACCCATGTGCAGTCCCCTTCCTCTCGCCACTTCCTTTTTATCTCCAAGGTCTGCAGTGAACACTGGGGGCTTCCTTCACTTTGCTCCATGACATACTCCCACGCTGCCCCTCCAGTGAAACTGCTTTGTCAAGGTTTCTTTCACAGCTCCTTTCCGAGGAAGAGCTCAGACTAAAGATGCCCAACTCAGCTTCGTTAGCCTGTATCCCAGTCTACAACGGCCTGAAAGCCTGCTCTCTTACTATTATGGCTGCCACCTTCAGTCTCTTGGACTTGAGCATTAACATACTCAATCAAAGCCTCCCTCTCCTTGTAGGTAATTAGGTCAATAAATATATATTTATCTCATGACTCATTTCTATTTCTATTAGAGCCATTAATCCTGATCCAAATTTACATCTTTTTTTATCATCTGCAGGCAGCTAATGGACAAGATGGTTTTATCTTCCTCCAGACGCTCTTGGCACACATCTCTTTCTCTCTCTCTTCAGTATCAACATCCATCTGTCTCCAAGGCTTACAGCTTGGTTGATGCCTCAGTCTTTAGTATCTCTCTCTGGCTTCTCTCCTTCGTATTATAACTAGCTTCCTTGCAGGCTTTTTCTTGTACAACAGCTCTAAAGCTGTTTTCCACTGCTGACAGTGCTGACCACTACATTGTCTCATTGTTTCCTTGTCTGTTCTGTCTGCATACGCGTGTTGTTTCTTACCTATTCTTTGATTGTCAATGGGACTGGATAAAGTCGTTAATTTTCATATGATCATAAAATAACTTAGGTTAGAAAGAACTTCTGTATGTCATCTGGTCCACCTCACCACTCAGAGCGGGACAAATTTAGTAGCTGGGTCAGATTGCTCAGAGTCCCTTTTGCTTTGTAGCAGAGCATGTGACCTCTTGGCAGACTCAGGAACACAACTGCAGAGGCACCCTGCCATCCCCTGAGAAGCATGATTCTGAGCTTGGACTGAAAGAGGGACCAAAACCAGCGCATGGGGGCTAGAGACACGCTCAGTGTGACATGCTTAATGAAGATCCCGCTCTGAAAAAAACAAGTGTTTAACATTTCCTCCACTGAGGATGGTAGAAAAATCTTGTTTATTCCTGACCCGAGTGAGGCTTAATGGCTCCTTGTCAATAAATCTGGTCATTTAAGGGAAAGCCAGTTCGAGAGACTGCCATTCAAATTTGCTTATTTACCCGAGTTGCAGACGAAACTAAAGAATCTAGCACAGCAGGATCTTGCTCCTATATGAGATTTTTAAGGTACTGCGGTGATATTACCACTACTAAAAGTTTCTTCTTTCACTGTTTTCATCACTAAAAACATGCTCATTAACAGTTAATTACTGTGTCTTCATAGGCTTGCTGAAGACCAGTGTGTGCTCCTCTGCGCTCTTAAGCTCCAGCATTCCTGTATTTGTACTGGCACTCAACAAGAAGAGAAACACTGAGTGAGAACTGAAGAATACTAAAATGCAGGCTCCACGTAAGATGTGAGTAGTGAGAAACAGCTACTGTACCCACTTTGTGAGGGAAGAAGGGGTTAATGCAATGGGTTTATGCATCTACCTACTTTGCCAAACGTGGAACTATGACTCAAAATAATGGCAAAAGTGATCTTAGGAAGAAGGGTGGGAGAAAAGGGTAATGTAACAGGGGACAAGCTAACACAGAGAAACTCAGAGTAAATATTTGAAAGAGATGGAGCCGTTAGAATATCCAGGGAATTGTGAACTATTTCTAGACTGATTTTCTTAAACATTTGAATCCAGATCAAGACCATTTAATTTGTTAGGACTGGTTATTGTTGCCAGGCCTGTGCTAAGGTAACCAGTATTTGTACAAGGCAGTTCCAGCTCAAAACCTGACCAAAGAGACAAAACTATATTCCATTATTCCCTAAGAGAAGCAGGAGCTGGGGCTTTAGAGCCTAGACCTAAAGAAAATAAGAAGTACAAGAAAGGTAAAACAAAAACATTAAAAAAAATAATTGACCAGCAAATACTTGAACATCACTGAAGCTCAATGTAGCCTGAATATTTATAGAAGCATTATAGATTTCTGGATAAATCTTGTGGGGAAAAAAAAAAAAACACCATGGAAAAACAATAACCTGGCTAAACCTCTATGCCTCTATGTTTAAAACATTCCCGGTCTTTGGATTTAGAGTTGTGCCCGGCCCTACTCAACACACAACTCAAAAGGAAGAGATTAGAATGAGGAAGAGAAGCTCCAACAGTCTTCAACCAGATTTTAAAACGAACATGCAGATGGGCCCATCATTTTGCAACACACATGTACTCTGCAGAAGTAACATGCACTCTGCAAAGGTAACATGCAAGTAATTCTGAAAGCTAGCTTTACAGAGAAACATGGTATGCTGATGGAAGAATAGTTATAACATTTATCTTTATTTAAAGATATTTTAAAGCTTTCATTCCCAAGGATTTCCCAAAAAGCACTGTAACAGAGAAAAAGATAGCCTCCAAAGGCTGTGAAAGAAGCCCAAGATGAAAAAGTTGCAGTCCTGTTGTGCAACCAGAACAGGGAGCAGCACAGCATTTCCTGCAGGAGCTGTCAGCAACTGAAGAATTAAAAAAATAAATCCCATTTGTATTACTGCTGGACATCAGCTGATGCTTACATTTCCAAAAGTAGTAAAATTTTGTTTGAAAACATCACTGGAGTGTGCAGTACCAAAGTACGTGTGTAAAGTTTTCAACTTATATTGAATTTTAATGCTTTAAATAAATTACATTTGTTTCTTACCTGGCTTAGGACCACCCAAATTCTCAGGAATCATCCATTACTTCCAAATATAGGTATCAGTCCCACTGAACTGGACCCCTGAGTTTGAAATTAATCCTAAGTGACAGTTCTCACACAACCACCAGGCTCGCTCTTTTTGTTTTCCAGGTAAGTCTTCTCTCAGAGGTGCCTTGAAGTCAAGCTTCACATAGAGACTTTACTTTCCTTCAAGGGAGAGCTGCTCAGTAGAGCTCCCTTCCACCGGCCTTGGGAAAGGTGTTCCTGCTCTAAGTTTCTTTGGTGAGTGATCAACAGGCCCCACAGGACTCTTCCTGGGTCTCCTGTCCAACCACACTGCTCTCAGCATGCCAGTTGCTGCTTGCCTAACTCTCAGGGAAGGCAGGAGTGTTTCAGAGAGCTCTCAGTCCCATGGACCAATTTCCTCCATGAGATACAGACCACCATCTGGCATCCCTCTTGGGCCCTTCTCCCTTGTTCTTTTGCAAACTCTCATTACATAACAATGAGTATATCATTAGTCAAGATGGACAGCAAAATGACTGTGCTATTTAGTTGCAGTAATACAAGATCACAGAAAGGCTGAGGTTGGCATGAAACTTTGGAGATCATCTAGCCCAACTCTCCTGCCTGAAGCAGATCAGATTGCTCATGGCCTTGTTCAGTTTGAGTTTTGACTATCTCCAAGTATAGAGACATCACAACCTCCTCAATCAAGCTGTTCCAGTGTTTAGTCACCTTTGGAGTGAAAGATTTTCCTTACACTTAAATGGATCTTCTTGTGTGTCCATTTTGTCTTGTCATTTCACTAGACACCAGTGAAGAGCCCAGCTGCATCTTCTTTACTCCCTATCATAACATCTTTTTAAATGTTAACAAGATCCTCTGAGCCTTCTCAAAACTGAACAGGCCCAGCTCTGTCAACCTCTCTTCATATGACAGACAGACCAGCCTCATAATCATCGTTGATAGCCCTTCACAGGCCTTGCTCCAGCATGCCAATGCATCTGATGTACTGGGGAGCCCAGCACTAGACTCAGCACTCCAGAAGTCTCTCACCAGGGCTGAGGAAAAGGATCACCTCCCTCTACCTGCTAGCAATGCTCTTCCTGATGCAGCCCAGGATGCCACTGGCCTCCTTTACTGGCTCATCACCAACTCGTTGTGCACCAAAACACTCAGATCCTCCTGTGCAAAGCTGCTTTCCAGCCAGTCCCCAGCCTGTAATGGTGGGTTCCATTACTTCACTTTACAAACTTGAATGATAGACATCACCAGGTTCCATAGGCTGACAGAAGCTAGCAGGTTCCTCTCCCTTCTCCATTAGCCTGGTAAGAAAGCAATGGGCCACTGCATAGCTCTGTGCCAGAGTTCAACCCTTCACACACAACACAGATAGGAATCTAAGGAGGTATATTCAGCTTGGTGGCTCACTTTATTGGATTTTAAGTAGCCATCTCCTCGAACAAGGAATGTCCTGCCACCTCAGGGTGGTCCCAGCACCCCTGCTGGCACCGAGCGCACAGCCAGACAGCGCTCCTGGCCTTCCTGTGGCCTCTGCTGCTGCCACAGCTGCCAGCGCCGCTGCGCCCGGAGCTGCAGCAGCTGCTGCTGCTGTTCACGCAGCCCGTTCAGCAGTGCCAAGAGCGGCGCCTGCATCCAGAAGCGTCAGCTGCCCGCACGCTCGACCACGTGAAAACCTGGCTGATTCTGTCAGGTCTTTCCATCACAGGCCTAATTTGTACAAACAAAAACCCCGCAGCAGAGAAACAAAGATAAACAATGCCAAACCTATCTTCCCCTTTGACCTTTTTTCCTGCTTGCAGGAAATGAATATATTCCAAGCCTTGCTTTGACAAATGCAACTCACAGTTTTTCCCAGGCTACTTGAGTTTGTCACAGATCACGAGCAGACCGTAAACGGAGCACTGTCCTGGACGCTGGGTGCAGCACAACACCCTGGAAGAAACTGCAGACCAGGTTTCTCTTTAGTTCCTCACGTTCTAAGAGGTACCAGTCCTTAGTGTTAATTGTAATATAGACAATAAAGGAGCTATCCCAGGATTTAGCTGTCACATTCTCTTGTATTCCACATAGTAGAAGTAAAAAACATATAAAAGGATCCTTCCATCCTAGTCCACAGTTAAGAGAGAAGGGAGATCAGGCTCTGGCTACATCCATCCAAGTCAACCAAGTAAGCCTTGGGTACCAACCTACAGTCAGCCTTGCTGATTAATCATTAACATGCTCTTCTGCATAACTATGGCCCATACCATTTAGGTTTTTCAGACCAATAGCTGGACACAGCATGGGGAACAGCACAGCCAGTTCAAGCAGGCACCATGCAAATACAATTTAATAGGCAGAAGAGGACTTAACCACTTGGATGAAAGCTGTACAGTGCCATTTGCTCTCGAGGCCAGAGCTCTTTATGCAGCCAGGCTTAATTTGTCAGCAAAAATGTGGCCTCTGGAACCAGTTAGCATCTCCTCTACCTCAATATAAAAACTGACAAATGAAGATATGATAGCCTTTCTATCCCCTTCCTCTAACAAAACAAAACAAAAAAAACCCTAACCTGCACGAGTAGAGCATGGAGGTATGGTAATGTTCCATGCTTGGTTGCCTTCTGTCACAAGGTTAGACAAGGATAGGGACAAAGAAATTAAGTACACAGCCTAAAATTAAAAGGAAGGAATTCCCATTCCCCAGTGGCATTTATTTATATTTAGAGTGTGAAGGCATGGAGGCGTAACAAGACATGAAGGCAGTACACTGCATGATGAGTTTTCTTTAAGTAGTTGCACTGTAGGACATTTTGTATATCCATAACCACAGCTGTGAGTTCCTGTTTGTGAACCTGGTATTTATCTATGCATATCAAGTATTAATAGTATTCCAGAATATGAAACAACCCCTAACACACAAGATTTGTCATAAGAAAAATTACCATTGGTACAACCGACCACAGGTTTACAGTAACTTTATTCTCTCTGTGGAATGAAAAACTTTTTAACTATAAAAAAAGCAGAGCAGATACTAACATGGAATGCTCTGCATTTGTCATACAAGGAGAGATTCATGATTGCATCAGCCTCCACAGACTAGTTGGAAGCTATCCACGAGTGATGACTAAACAGAAACTGATCTGTTGTTTGCCGATTGGCATGAACTAGGATTACCATAGCTAGGAATGCAGAAAGCAAAGACATTTGTCTTCTAACACTTCCACATGTGTGTTATGACATCACAAACAGGCAATATTTCCTGGAAAGAACAGGAAACTTAACGGAACAGTTATTTTAGGGTGGGGGTAGTCAATGCTGCATTTCATCCAAGCCATTCACAAAGCAATGCTAAGGGTAAGTCTGTGTTACTTACACAATACTTCCTTCCTTCTCTTAATTTGCCACCATCATTCACTTCAGAGATTGCTCCATTCCACATACAAGCTGAAATCCCCAAGTCCCTGAAAAAGAATCAGTGTCTCGTGGTGCCAAGCACTGCAGTATCCACGTACTGAAAAGATGGTCAAGATTCCTTGAATGGTCCAATCAAAATTCAATTTAGTGTCATTTTAAGCCTCAAACCAACTTCTATAACCAGCATGGACAGATCTTATGGTTGAGGATTGTTTTGCAATTACACTGTCACAAAACACTTGGAGAGCAGCCTGGCAACCAGAGGTGCATTGCTGCCTCTTGCTATCTGAAACATTCACCACAGGACTCCAACTGCAGGGTGTAACTCCAGGCACCACACTTGCTCTTCCACATTTAATACAGCCCTTTTAATGAGATGCTGACAGACTTCAGTAAATTTTCATTTACTCAAGAAAGCCCTCAAGGTTTTAGTTTCCTGAAAAAAAAACCAAACTCAAATAGAAAATACACTTTGTGACACAAAGATAATAAGATAACTCCTGACATTATAAGAAAGTGAAACGGCCGAGAGCAGCCCAAGCACGAATGGTGCAAGCTCCTCTTACCTTGCCCTGCTTTTCCTGTTGCTTGCTGTTTTCACTCACAACATCCCTCTAGCTCAAATCCACAGCATCAGCTGAACAGCAGTTTTCACTGGGGAAGTGTGCACAAACATTCATCATGGAGGTAGGACAGCAGTGGGATACAAACACAATTTGTGGAAAATTCCTAGCCTTGGTTTTGCTGGTCCATCAGTATACAGACAGTGTGCCTGGGGCGATCATTAACCTGGCAAACGTGGTTCAACAGCAACTGCTGCCTCCTCATGAAGCGTTCCTGGCTGCCAAAGACCAGTTTTGAGAATTAAAGCTGCAATTTGATGGTCCCCTGCAGTATATGCTAGCATCATGTAGAGCAGCCTCACTGAGCCTGGTTTGGCATGTTAAAACCATCTCTTTCATCACATCATACTCAGATGGGTTCAGAAATTTGTTACTGTAACAAAAAACCTGTGGTCTGTTTTTTACCAAATCTTTGTAAGCCAGGCCACTGCCCTCAACTTCCAGTAATTTTCAGGGCCTCTAGACTGGTCATCAAGTTTCAAATTCTGCGAGTTATTAAAATTTAAGAGATTTTTCAGATATGACAGTAACAAGAATTTCCACCTGGTTTCTTGTCTTGGCTTTCAGTATACTTTCCCCACCCCCTTTCTATTGATCCATTCTAATTTCTGTGCATTTTCACTTTTAATGTTAGGAACTGATAGAATAGCAGTGACATGAAAGAAGTTCTTGTTTCCCCAGCTGACTGAACATTTGCAATTATCACAACAGTCTTCATGTAAATGCAATGCACTGGGAAAATTAAGGTTTTTGAAGGCTCTGCTAGATAATGGAGTTTATTTTTTTTTTTTAAATCCACAAGTGCCAAACAATATTCCTACAAAATCTGACACTGTCAAGTTACCTGGTATTACAAATGCTGTGTCCTCTCCAGTGTTGGTTTTCGCCCTAACTTTTTTCTCTGGCCTCAAATAATATTTTGATTGAGCCTGATAAGTTCAATGACCTTATCTGGTAAGAAAAATCCAGTAAGACCATCACTATAATGCCAGTATGATCAAATTGCACTGACAGCACTTAAAGGTTTAGTTATCAAATGCTTTCCCCTTCTCTTTCCACCAAGTAAGGACTAATGATGCAGTGGAGGTTTCCTGTTCTTGAAAGAGACTACATGTTCTCTTCCACTGTGATTCCCAAATTCGCTGACCTTTCAGTTAACTTGAAGGGTCTGCAATTTAAGATTCAGCAGCTTAAAAGAGATTTTTTCGATGAGTTTGAAAGTGTCACAGTACATCTACTTAACAACAGATGAGAAAGTAGTCCTCACTCTCTCCAATCCTCTTAACTTGGTTTTCTTCCAAGTCACTTCCAATATCCAAGAATCAGGAGCCAGATGCCAAAGGTAGCAAGGACTCACCATTAAGCTTCCAATATTGTTTCTCTGCTGGTTTGTAGGCAGGATATGACCTATTGCTGGGGAAAACTTTCAATACTGCTACTCATTGTACTTTAATGTCATACATGCACATTACAGTGCTTCTGGGTGACCTAGAGTGAATTATTAAAGCCCCTTGTAAAAGATAAGTGAGACTAGATACACAAAAAAAGACTTGTCAAGAAATAAGAAAAGCTGGTCTTAAGAAGTAGCAAATGTTCTTTGACTGAGAGAATCTGGGTATTACTAGTGTAGTACCTATCACAGTCTAGAAGAGCTAGAGAAGCATGTGGAGAACATGTGTTTCCTTTCTTGTGCAGGAGGATCTCCAGCATGGAAGGCTTCCCGTGGTAGCAATTCATGAACAACAAGGATCAGTGCAGCCAACAAGCAGGAGGAGCGGGATAGAAGCCCTCTTCACATTCACTCTGCAGCTGCATTAGGTCATGCTGCTTATCCAACTGTGCAAAGCAGTAGAAATGGAAACTATTTTTCAGAGTCCATCTTTCAGCATTCTGGTATTGAATAAATACAGTTAAAGCTCCAAACTGTCTGTTGGAGTATTAATGGACACAACTCCTCCCTACAGTTATAAACATAGCAGTAGCAAGATTGCAAGCAAGTACTTGAACTTATTTTAGAAAGTTATTCAAAGTAAGTTAAGACTCTTTTATTACAGTATGTGCAACCGTTGTCAACATCAATTCTAAGAAAATGTGATCAATGTTGACTTAACCTGCAAGTGTCTGACTGGTTCTACCTATCCCAGAATACAGGTACTTTCTAAAGACAGACATAGCCGTTCCCTCACACTCTCCTCAGAAGAATGAAAAAATAGCTTGTTTCAGCACCAGAAGTTAACAAGACAGCAGTCTTCCTTGAGAAATACAAACCTGGCAATGTAGATAGATTCCAGCAATACACAGACAATCTTGAAAACCAAGCTACACAGCACTAATATCAGGTTACTTTAGCAAGATTCTGCTCAAATACAGAAAACCAACTTACCTGTGCTTTCCAACATATTTAATGCAAAGAACGCTCTAGATATCTTCAATAAAGATGCTTTTTCCTGTGACTGTTATTTTTTTTCTGCTAACAATTAATAGCTGAAGTCTTATGTTAATCAGTCTAAACAATCCATATTTTTACTTGTCTTGGAAACCAACTGCTTTGCCTTCATGAAGCTATACTTCTTTTGTAAGGCAATATGATACCCTGATAAGCACAGGTTTTAAGTTCCATACATCAACAAAACAGCAACTTAAGGTTTCCAGAGAGAAATTTTCATGCCATAGCTCAAGCAAGAAAAGTAACTTCTGAAAAATTTCTTTTAAAAGAAAATTTTGCTAATAGCAACCAGAACTTTTTTAATCATACAAAATTGTGAGCTTCCTTTACCCCACCTAAGTTCTCAGTAGTAACAGTTTTAGTTTTGTAAGACTTAAGAGTTAGTATCGACATGACTTTTTTAGTTTTCCAATTGACGGAAGTCATATAGACTGCCCCTATCAGAACACACTAAAGAAACTCTAACAGGAGGAAGAGAGGTTCTACACACTGTTTCTACTTCAAAGTGCTCAAACATAACATTCTCTTGGGCAAACACCTAGTATTATTTTCTAGACCAGAACCACATCTGTCCACTTCAGCCAAGTGGGGGAAGCTCTGCTCAGAAGCGAGCACGTGTGCTCTGGTGCAGGTGAGCCCTCACGTCTCATCTGCTTAGTTAAGGTTGGGTTGTTTGGTTGGGGTTTTTTCCATCTCTGCAAAAACTGAAATCTGAATAAGATTCCCTTATTTTTTGATTATGAGGAAATTCCAGTTGAACAGAGTCTTACCAATTTCCCTTCTCATATCAATATGGCATCACTTACAGCACTGACTTTCATCTAACTATAGATTTGAAGGTACTGGTTTAGGTCAAACTGACCTTTGTTTTCAACTTTGGCAATGCTCACAAAGCTAGACATAGTAGGAGAATGTTAACTGAATAGTATTGCTTCATATACACACAATCATTAACTTTAGATTCACACCAAAGGTCTGTGCAGTCATGAAACTATCTTCACTAGCATAAACAGATCACCTTTGTCTATCACGCACACCATCACGCCAGAAGAGCATGGCAACGGCAGCTTAAGTATCTATCCCACAGTTTAAGCAGACCAGGGAAAAAATGCACCAGGACCAGTCTGTATCAAAGCCATCTATTATTTCAGAGAAAATAGAAGTCAGGCTGAAGACAGTACACTTCTCTTACACATCAGACCGATTAGTTACTACTAGTCCTTTTGTGCATCAGAACATACCCACACCATTCAATGCATTCATATGCAATACTAATTCTACTCTTCAGAAAAAGGAAGGCCAAGGAATATTCTGTCATAGACATCACCTTTACTGTTTTTCCAAGCATGACAACTTAAGTAAAAAGTCAGAGCACAAAACATTTTGAAGTTTTGGCTACCACCATTTGTGTTCCTCCGTGATAGTAGTTTACACTTTTTTTTTTTGGCCTTTCTGAAAACCCTCCTCTCAAAGCTTAATTGGGTTTCAAAACACTTCACAAAAGAAAGAGCAAGTTGGGAATAATTTGTTCTGTCTAGTACACCTCAAAGTTACAATTACATCTGGCATATCTTCCATTTAATCACTCCATATCAGAAGTTCTAGTTAATACCAATTTGTTTGTTCACTCAGGTCCTGCAGTACAGAGGGGGAAAAAAATTATGCTCATTAATAGTTTATAATGCTGTCTTGGGACACAGATGTATTAATGCAGCTTAAGAGTTTCCCACGCATCTAGTTTACTGGCTACCATACAGATGAGGGCTAACGTTGCTTTGACTTTCTGGGGATCTCTCAGGAGGCCAAAGTAACCACAGAGGCGAGACATAGGCACGCGCCAGCTGTTTTAGCTGAGAGTCAAACACCTCAATGTTAAACAGCAGTCTAAGGAAGCATTCTCTTCCTGCTAAAGGGATACTCTAAATACTGCTCCTTGCCTGAAGAGGCTTAAAAAAAAAAATGCTGCAAGTATGAATGTTTCAAAAAAGCTGTTTTCAGGTAGGGGGAATAGAGTGAGTAATTCAACAGTACACATGAAAAGCTTGCAACTTTCACTGACTTATTCACTTCACAATCACTGACAAGACTGATGTACATATTTCTGCACCTGCAATTGTAAAAGCAGATAAAATATTTAATATGTAATTTACAATGTATTTTACCAGCTTGGCATACAGGATGAACAGAATATATCAAAGTAGTTGACAGTTATAGGCTTGTGGAGGCCCTGCAAAAATATTACTTCAGATATCTGCTAATTTAAAAAAAAAAAATCAATTTGCATTTTAGAAGTGATACAGTTCAATCTACCACAAAATACAAAGAGCTGCAAAAACGTATACCATTCCAACAACAATGTATATAAGTTATTAAATAATGATCTGATTTAAAAGAATATAAATGAAGCCTTTAAGTAGGTCTTTTCTACATGCATATTATTCCTCATTAAAGAAAAATATGTAAAAAGGCCATTGGTAATTGCTTTGTTAACCACTGTAGAAAATGCCAATTCTCTGGTCACAGACGCCACTAGTTTAGCACTTAAGGTCTCTGCAGTGTTACATGTGATTATTTTTAAATACTGTTAATTCTATTACTCCACTGGTAAAGAACGCGTGACTGGGAATATGGCAGTCTCCATCTGGCGAGGGCAGCGCTGCACAGTCCTATAGCTACCCGGAGGAGCAGCACCCGCCGCTGCTCATCGATGATCTGCACGCCTCGCCTCGCCGCTCCCGACTGGCTGGAGCCATTCCCTCGCGCTCGTTCGTCCACCTGAGCAGTGTCTATCATTCCTGTGAAGGAAGAAAGGCATTACGTAACATTCCGACGCATATTTTTTTCCCCCCCACACAAGACTAAGATCTTAATCTTTGAGTTACACGCACAAAGTTCAGCAAGATTGGATCTCCTACTTATTATGCAGGAGTAAGTACTGCAAGAACAGACTTAAATCTTCTTCCCAAAGCAGCCGCCTGTTGGCTAAGGGAGACTTTAGATGCTCAAATGTTCTGGAGTTAGTGACTTCAAAAGTTACATCTACTGACCCATATCAAGAACATTCCGTTAAAAAAAAAAACCTACACGCCCCACACATACCACTGCCTGCCAAACCCCAACCTACTCTCCAGACATGCAGGCAAAGTTTTGCTTAAATTCTTGTATCATAAGAACACAATGAATAGGACAACTTCCCAGTATCACAATGTTTTTAACCCACAATCCATGATCTTTACCATTTGCTTAGACTGCTAAGTTTTCATGATTACAACTTTGAGTTTATGATCTGTAATCGACATAATTTGAGAAGATTTTAATTTAAAGAGGTTGAAACAGAGGGTTCAATGCAGGCAATAGTGAGACCAGTCAAATGAAGTTTGATTTGAAGCTACTACTTAAGCATGCTGAGCAGTCAGTGCCCCAACAAATCAGATTTTTGAGTACAGCAAGAATTTGCAATATCAACAGCATCCATACAGCAGGCATCCGTAGCTGCCACAGTACACAAGTGGCATGAAGCAGACTCGGATGAAGTCGGTTCCTTGTAATAATTTACATGAGGGCTTTTCTATACGGTTTTAAGCATTCTGAAGCCTTGAGCATTTTGTGAATGAGCTCTTTAACAACAAACTAGGTAATACCTACTTTTACAAAGGTCAAGAAACAGTTCTTCAATTCCTTTGTTCTGTTTAGCTGAAGTATGATAATGTTTTGCTCCAACAGACTCGGCATACCTGTAGGAATGCAGATATAGAACTCAGTTGTACTAGAAGACTCAATCTTTCTAAGCCACTTCACATGAAGCAAAAAGATGATCATAAGGAGTTTCATTCCAAGTTCAGAGCTAATCTACATACGCTAATTAAATGTAAAAAAGAATCACGTAGTTAAAACTGCCATAACTGACAAAAAACACTAGATAAAACAAAGAAAATATCATATCTAGAAATGTATTTAAACTGCAAATACTGACTTTAATCATGTACAACTCTGAAGTTACACTTGGGTCAGTAAGGAAATCCCAGGACTCGGATACTAACAGAACACTTAATGCCACAGCCAGCTAGGCACTGCTGGCTTATGCCAGCCAGCTGTTAACAGCATCACAGGTTTATTGCTCCAGCATAATTCTGCAAGGGCTGTTTCTATTAATAAACTGCTGTGACTTACGTTTCTGCTTCTTGCACTGAAACATGTCTCTCTTTTTCCAAGTCTATTTTGTTACCTGTTGAAAACAAATTAATCTTTCATGTCTTTGTGCTTCAAAATTACCCAAAACAAAGCAGCTGTCATCATTGTACCCCATAATTTTCTTAGAAGCTGTCCCAGTAAAGATCAACTCTTACACAGGTCTCAGTTTGGAGCACAACGTGATTTAAGAATCCCCTTTCACTCGAGCATTTACAGATTGTGAAGATGAAGGTCTACTTCTGTAGAGAGATCAGGATAGCTACACACCCCCATGTAAGTCACCGAATGAGCCCTCCCCTCTTTATGATTAGCAGCTTATCTGTGCTGCAGAGGTAGTTCTTGTAGGATATCCATGTATCTACCCTTCTGAAAGGGTTTTATTCATTAGACTGAATTTTAAATCTAAACCAAGTAATTCTGTTGCATTCTGTTTATATTGAAAGATCCAAGTTTTCAGACTTATTCCACATCCCAAGCACCCAAGTATGAAAACAGACAAGCACCCAGTCTGTGCTACTAAGAACAGTAAAAAACATGGCTGACAGTTGTGAGAAGGATAATACACATTTGAGGTTTGTTTCTCTTCGTTTAACTACGGCCTGCGGGTGTCTGTAATGATACACCACATCAGAAGTGCATGACATACAACTTGTTTTTTGAAACTAACTTGTTCTCTTCAATGTGAACTACTGAAACTTCTAGCTCCAACTGAATTTTAAATACCAAATTAACATAAGCTTTACTCATTCACATGTACAAGCTGTCAAAGCGGTGTTTGGAAGATGCTGTTAATCAAAAGATACAGTTCTGATTCAGGCATTATAATCACATGTTAAAAAAGACTTACCTACTATACATAAACAAATTTCATTTCCCAGCATTTTTCTTAATTCCTTAACCCAGTTTTTTACCTGAAAAAAACACATTGGTAACTTCATTTTCACTTGATATACCACAAGCTTGGGCACTGCGGAACTGACTCATTTCCTTCATGAAATTTTTACTCTAAACATAAAACAAACGTGTCTAGAGCAACATAAATAGACAAAATATTCTTTAGATAGCTACACATGGCTCTTGTTCTGCAGGTTTGAGTTTGCAGTTGAAATTACGAGCAAATCACTTAGGGAAAATGGTTCAACTGCTCCAGAAATACAACTCACCACACTCATGTTAGCCCCACTCCAAAGAAAAGTTCACTGAATTGGCCGCTTTAGGTCTACATGAGATCTTTGATCAATAGGCACTTACTGACAGATCACAAATCGTAGTTTAAAGATAGAGGTACCTGAACCAAGTTGTTCAGGTTCGATTATAACAGGTGTTTGTTTCCTGAGAGAACAGATGGGACAAGAGTGTCAAGTGAATTGATGGTAAGGTATCTGCTATCAGTGCTGCTGTCATGCTTTGAAGTTGTATGACCACTGCATTGACTGGACTGCTATTTTAGGGGGATTTAAGTTGTGAAGAGATGAAATCACTTCAAGAACCTAAGAACAGTTAGGATACATGATAAAGAAGTAGTTATGCAGTAACTTCTGCAAATTAAGCTTCCCTCTTCCTTGAGAATTTAACTGGTTTGGTACCATAGAATTTTACTAAGTATGTCTCAGCATGAAGATGCATAAGTTGAAGTAGTACCTGCAAGTCATCACGATTCTGCACATGAGGGGCGAGAGCTTAACTGCTAACACAAGTGTTCTACTCGTCCTACAGACTATTTAAATTACTATATTCTCTTACTACTTCTATCACTGCTAACCCAAGCCTTGCCCATGCAACCACAAATTCTTAACTACTCTGCACAGAAGTCTGACTGGTTTTGCCACAAGGTAATCAGAGACAATCTCACCAAGAAAAGTGTCACCAGTTTTCAGATGGAATAGCCTATGGAGTAATAGCACTGATTTGAAACAGCATTGGAAAAATAATCACTTGCTCAGCCTGATTAACTAGTACTACTATAAAATAATTAACCATCAAATTTCAGGTTTTAGTGAGGATTCAAAGTCCAAATATTTATTATCAGATAAAGTGATGTTTTGTTATCATATATTGCAATTTCAGTGTCCTCATATCTGTAAAAGGTCAGGACCTTTAATATCTTTTAGCAATATGGTTTATACAGGGGAGATCAGTACTGCACACTATCACAGGACTGGTTTGTATTTATAGCCTGTTGCAGGTAACTCACACATCTAGTTTTCTGGTGTTCTTTGCACAACCCTGCTAGAACTTCAGCAGATTGAAAAAGTGAGCCTTCAAAAGAATATTAATAAGGTGCACACTTTCACTGTATGATCTAAATTTGCAGAGGTACATTGCTATTGCTGAAAACAGATTCCCATTTATGCATTCCAACCATGAATTACTGTTCCATCAGTTTACATCTCAGAGGTAAAAATCTGTACAGTACCTTTTGAAAAGAGTCTTCATCAGTTATGTCATAGACTAGAATCGCGCCATTGGAGTCCCTGTAGTAGATGGGCCCCAGGGCATGAAACCTTTCCTGGCCAGCCGTGTCCTGCATGTAAAACAGCCTTGTTAGCACCTCAGACACAGCAAGGGATGCTTCAAGAAACTCTAAATACTTTGAAATTTTACTTTATTCAAAAGCACCCATTATTTGTGTTCCAGTGAATCTAAGTAATTTTTCAGGAAAATATTCTTTTAGCCAGAGGAGGGAAAATAGGAAAGTAAACATACCCATATTGCAAGGTTTACTCTTTTCCCACCAATGTTTAGCTTCTTTGTAAGGAAAGATGCCTGGAAAGCAAAACAGATTAGTGTTAAGTTTTACACACAAACATCGCCTTTGAAGTCAGATTTATTGATTTGGATGTTTTTATTAGTAAATTAAAGACAGATTTCTGGATCAAAATACTCTTTAAGCCAGAAGGCTGAGTCAATACTAAGCCAGTTACTCATTTCACTAGAGTTTGCCAGGAGTCTGTTCTAAATAACTTTGGCTTAAGCCAATCATTTACTAGATCTTTTAGCTGTTGTTTTGAATGATGTGGCAAGAATAAAAGAGTTGTGTGGAAACAGCCCAAATTCACAACACGGGTAAGCCTAAGCCGAACTCAAAAGCATTTCATCAAAGTATGTGAAGTTTGGGTAGGAACCAGTCTAACAGGATTTTTAATTTGTAGGAATTAGCAAAGCAGTTCACTGTTAGTGAGCTCCTAGAACATGAAACAGTTTATTGCTAAGAGTCTCAGAATCTGTATTCTGCAAGTTTTCTTGGCTGTAGCTTTACTCTTTTTGCTGAAGTGAGCCCACAACTCTCCCCATCTGTTTCAGGCAGCCTTTGGGGGGCAGTGGTATGGTTTGGTTTTTTGGAGGGTTAAGACACTGTTTATGAAAGCTCAGGGACATGCTTCTCAACTAACACAGAAGTAAACCTAGTGGCAGGGTAAGAAAAGCCTCAGAATAAGTATACAAGCTGCTCTAAAAATTCTACTACATTAGGTTATGAAAGCATTTTACAGGACCAGAGCTATAGGAAGGTTGGTCTAATTTCAATGAATCAAAAGTATATTTGTTCTCCAAGCCTACATGATCCATGTTTTCAAACACTACTTCTGTTACCAAGCATGTAATTCAGTGGCTAAAAAGGGGTATAAAATTTAAGACAAGTTTAAGATGCTAGGACAGTGTCTGAAGGAACATTAGGAACCTGCTCCCCTCAACCCTGAAGACTAGCATAACACGTCAATATCGGACAATTCAGTTGCCAAGGGTTAACTTCCATCTTTTCCCTTAAATTATCCTCAGTTTTCCTTTCAGCTTTGCTTCAGCTTGTATTTGGATGCCAATATTCGGTGGCATCTTATGAGACATTCATCCCAGACTGGACTGCAGCAGCTCAACATGAGCTCTCTGTACAAGCACTGACTAGGCATTGAACCAGAAGTCATGTGTATGTGGAAAGTGCCACGGGCTGGATCAGCTGCTTGAACCATACTGCTGCTTAGCTTCCTAAGCAACTAGCAGGAGAACAGAATATCACAACAGCCCAAATTTACACCACCCTGAACTGCTGTGAAAGTGTCTCCGAGTGCTGCCTATATTGAAGGCATCCAACATCCAGCTCCTAGAGCAGCTCCTCCTCCTCAGCTACTTCCCAAATATCAACTCTGGCATCTGTATGACCCGGGGGAGGTCTCTCCTCCACACATATTGTACCTTCTCCAAAAGCTTTCCATAAAGTCTGATGAACAGAACAGATAGAGAAGACAGACCAAAGAAAAACACCCAGAAACTTTCTAAGAGCAGACAGCAGAAGAGCCAATTATGATGACCATTCTATTCAATGTAACTAAAGCACTAATGCTACCTCTTTCTGAAGTTGACTTATGCCACTTCACTGTAGAGGAAACTAACACTGCAGCCAACTTGTAACAAACAGTTTAACAGCACAGTAGCAAACCTTAAACATCAGGAAAACTCTAAATTTTTAATCAAGATCTCTGTAGTTTATGGTTTTAGCTATCTGTCCCCAAGGATTATCTGATCAGTAGATAGTCTTCCTATCATAATTTGTTCTATTACACTGCAGTTTAAAAGTTGGACACTTAGAGGTGACTTCACAAGTTCTAACCCACCATCACTTGGGCCATGTAAGAGAAGGCATGGCTGGGCACAACGATTCAAGTTGACGTGACAATATTTTTATTGACCTGCTGAACTACAGTACTTGATATTCTATTGGAAATCTCAAAGAAAAGGCTCTGCTGAACACTGCACTTTTGTCACAACACTGACATTCAAATCTGCTCAGTCGGTACAAATTTCATATGTTTGAGAACCACATTCCAAGACCAAAAGTCAGAAAAGTCTTCCACAGAAACCAGATTTATACTTTTAAAACCCACATAACTCTCTATCCACAGAGTTACAACACCATGGCTTTAGACACCGGCTGAACTAATAGAAAGGATATCTTTACTATCTAACAGAGCAAATATTAAAGTAGGCTTATCCCCACAGATAAGCTTTGCTTAAGTATCACTAGTCCTTCAGGCCATTACAGCTTTTGATAACAATACTATCTTTTACCACTAAGGGTATTTCCTTTCCTGCATAGCCAAGTATTAGAAGACTCATACATTCAAGGAAGTCTTTTTAGTATCTCCTGCAAGCAACCAACCACCACCACCCCCCCCCGTACAGGAGACTGGCAGGAGTACTTAGCATCTGGCTATTGTACATGCTCTCTGTATTAAAACTTGATGACTTTGTACTAATTAAGTTTTAGTCTACCTAAAAATCTCAGGCCCCAACTGAAACAAGAGGCAACTTTCTGTATCAGACATCCTAATTACAAGCAAGTTTGTCTAAAAAGCTTGCCCAATAACAAGATTGGAAGCTGATGTTCGAAGTCATCATGGCTAATAATGAGCAGAAGGCTTTGTGAACATACTGCGAGAAACAGTTAATGCTATATTACAGCTTGAACGCTCCATTCTTCTTCATTGGGTTCATATAATTGAAGAATATTGTTAGTAGGCTCCATTCTTGAATTAATAGGTAGAGGTAAGTTGGGCATATTTGCCATGAGTGAAGTACATTTCACAGCCACAGTGGCAAACATGTCAATGACAGACCAGCTAACATCTACCTTTTAACACACCTCCACCCCACTTCAAGCTCCACTTGTCTCATGGAAGAGCGAAGTTCCTACTCTTCATTTGTTCTGAGGTTAAAGAGCGAAACAATAATCAGGTGAACAGCAGGACTATGCAATTTTTTAGGTATTTGGGGGGAACCCATTATGGAAGGAAGAGCTTTAATTACTGTTTTGAGACAGTTCAGGGAGGAAAAAAAAAGTCAGCTGCCAAGAGTTTCGAAGCCTCTGAAATCAGTACAGTCTAGACAGCAGTAGGTAAATACACATAGAAGAGGACTCAACATTTCTCCTAATCGCCCAAAAATTTACCAAATTGAGTACTACAAATTTAAGTCTGAGCTATGACTCAACTTAAAAAAAAGTAACTCCTTCCCATATTATTTTCATTACTATGACAATTCATTTTTGCTAGAATTTCCAAAAACCAAAAAATAGAGGACCACAGTTAAAGATAAGTAGTGTTAAAGAGCTCTTTGAAGTAAGTTACTAATTTGGGTATTTTGACACTAGTGTCTTACAAATGAAGAATACTTAATATGCTGCAATCGTAAGAGCTAAAAATTTCACTCTTTATATGCTTGTAGAAAATACTTTATTTCTTTTAATTCTTTCCTCTAAGAACTCAGTTTCAATGCCCATCAGGCCCTGTTAGGAGCCAACACAAGGGCCTGGGTAGAACACAAGGAAGAGCCAGCTGGGAAAGATTCTCTTGAAAGTCACTGAGGAAGAACAGGTGTATGTCACCTGCCCCTCCACTGCTTCATCTTCCACAGAGGCCAGCCAGGCTTACGAACACTGCATGTAGCACTGAACCTCTGCGTGTTGTCTTCCCCCCTCCCCCCCCCCCCCGATATTTTAGAGAGCCCAGACAGCTTCTCCAGGGCATGCAAGTCCAGCAAAGCAATCAGGATCTGTAGAGCACATCAGTAGCTCTCTTATGTTGGGCATTTTGCAGTCCTCCGTATCTGAGAGATTAGAACACAAAAGTTGTATTTGTCTTGAGTAATTAAAGCATGGTCCAATTTAAAAAAATACGTATTTTGACAGTAGGTTTATTATTGGAGTAATTCCAGCACAATTCACTTGATAGCAATTCATAGTTTAGGATTATTTTATCAAGACAAGAGCACCGGTTTCAATACTTCCATCAATGGGAAACAAGTCTGCCTGTTCCACCAGGTCTGACAACAGGTTATGGATTGTACTCATTGCCTGCAAAACCCAACCCTTCCTGCATTGGCTTTTTCACATTGTCCTAGATAAATGTTTTCTTATGTGAATGAGTAGCTACCTTAAGGTATTGATGACCTGCAAATTGATTTAAGTGTATGTCTTGAAGCTAACTAAGGTGACTCCAACAACACATCCCAGCAGTCTCTTAACCTCAAAGGAAGTTCCAGTTCACCATTTCCCTCTAACTAGCATTTTGGGAAGGTGAGCACCAAAAGAAGAGAAGCAACTCCCTTCCACTACTAAAGGCCTTCTGTTACTAGCACAAAATAAACTCTCCTGTTGGAGTGTATGGAGGTTAAAATTCACAATACAGCAATACTTAAGTGTTAGGATTCAGATACAGAAGCACAGATACACGTTAGGTAAGACGTTGACCGGTTTAAAGACTTCCCATGCTCTCCCCATCACTGGGCTCACCGCAGAAAGCATCAACCAACATCACCAAATGAAGTTTCCAGAACGCTACAGTCTTACACTTTTTGTTGCAATTGCACTGGAACAAAGCACTACACTGCACTTACTTTTTTTTTCTAAGTAAGAGACTACTGTGGATGGAGAACCTCTTGTCTCAGTATCTAGTGATCTTTCCATATGACTTATCACTGTGACTCCTCTGCTAAATCAGAAGCTAATATTTATCTCATTTTGGCTTTATTGTAACAAAAGAAATTCGGTGCGATACTTTCAACTGATTCCCTGAAACAGAGCCACTTTATCAGATTAAGCTCTTAATCTTAAAAAAAGGATGTTTTGCAGAAATGTCACTTCATTGCTTAATCAGATATCTTAGTTTCTCATCTTACTTTCTAAGAGATGCTTTACTAATGGAAGAACTTACTAAAGCTTTCTTCTAGAACTGTAAGATGTATGAAAACAAAACTAACAAAGGTAACACTTCACAAGTGCACATGATGCACAGTAAGACTTTACAGGAACTAACATTCTTTTTTACAATCAATAAGATGTGTGTGGCTAAGGAGGCTCAGAACAGGAAGACAATGAGAAACAGCACAGTCAGTTAAAAGATACAGGTAGCAACCAGAAACCTAATCACAGCGGAGAACCAAAACCTCAACATCAAGTGCGAGCGTGCGCTTGCACTCCTCTGCAGCACACTCCCCTCCAGGCAGTCAAAACCAAAAGCTCACAAGCCATAGTATCCAGAGACATTTTCCTGTCAACATTCTGGAGCCATTTACATGTCCAATTTGTGACATATGTGACCTGAGTCCATATTCCAACTCAGTTCTTGCTTCTAATTTTAGGTTTCAGGAAAACATGAACAACAAAAAAACCCCACTGATCTGCATCACGTGACAAACCACTGAACCCTCCTCTTCCTACACTGGATATCCAAATTCAGCTATACATGACCATTTCAATGCACTTTAAATGATTCTTTGCTCAATGCTACACTTTCACTGAAAACTGCAACTGAGCTCCGACACCTACAAGCTACAAGCCATTTCTGGAGCACAACACATACTGCCTTTATGGCCACCTGAGTTACAACCACCTTGCCATACGTATCTCTCCACGCTCAGTAAACCTACCAACAGGTTAATCCAACAGCAGAGTATGAACATAGCATAACAGTTTAAAATGTTCTTTTTAGGTCTTCACAGCAAAAACGGAGCAACAGGATCTGCTTATGAAACATTCACTATATTGTTTCTAGTGAATCTCTAAGGTTTCTGTGGTTTTAAGGGAAAATATTGCTAAAATACTTCCAAAATAGTCAGCCCACAAAAATTTTCCTGAGCATGCAGGAAGAGTGTACCAATACCCTGAGGTTCTTTTTTGGCATCACTTACTATTTATCCTGTACTGCACAGAACTTCAAAAGTAATTCAAAACCCACCAGTGGCCCATGTTGTGGCAGAGTTTGTCTTTATTGAAAAAAAAAAAGTAGTAAGAGCAATATATATTAGAGTGCTAAACCAATGCTTTCTTATACATGCTCAGAATGGGTAAGAAAGATGCTGCGCAACTGGTGTAACTACAAATAAAAAGCTTAAGCATAGATATCCCAAAATACCTTACAACCCACAAAGTTTAAAACATGTTTTCATAGAACATGTACAATATAGGCATTCTATTTCATACCATGACATACACGCCATTCAGCACTAGTAGGCAAAGAAAAAAACCTTACTTTCGGCCAGACACCCTCATCACATTTCAGAAAGAACTAAAAAAGTGACGTTGCACTTATAAATTAGCATACAGAAACATGCCAAAATTCAGGGAAATAACGTGACAAACAAGTATTTTTTCTGCTATTAAATCATAAGCCTTAAGCTCATAAACCATTTTGTGAAAGCTATTATCTGTGAACAGTAGTAATTAGGTAGTTTAAGTGTGAGGATTTGAGAGGCAAGGAAGACTAAAAATTAACAGAAATGCAGCACATATTAAACAGTTATCAGTCTACTACCAATGATCACAGTAACTTTGTAAAGTTGGGGGTCTGTAAATCTTTTTGAAAAAATATCTTTCAAATCACACTTCCCAAGATTCTAATGAAGGCATCATACACATAACTGGAAACAACCGAACAATCAATATTCAGAATACAAAGGAGGCTTTTAAGTACTGAAAGCTTACGTCTGAAAAAGAATCAGAAAATTAGCTTCCAGCAAACTCAGCAGGGGACAGCCTCTGGTCGCTCCGGCCACCGTT